>NC_142376.1:16427500-16692500 GCF_059441005.1 Hippichthys cyanospilos | reverse complement strand
ACAGATATGCAGTGATGGTGATAGATACTAACCAGTTCCTCTGAGGTTTTGAACAGTAACCCAGAAGCCTTTGGTTCTTGGTAGAAGATGATACTTCAGTTTGGGCAAACCTTTGGTCTCGGCCACCTGCATGCTGATATGATGCTTCTTTGGTGTGAAGCGGGTCCCTTCACAGAAAAGTAAAAACTAGCACCGGAAAATTATTTATCAATGGTTTTATTCCAGGGTGTGAATCACAGGGCATTACAAGGGCACAACTCTCATACATACCCAGTACTTTTCAGGGTAGTCTCTCAGATTCTGAAGACTTTGAGTCACAGTCTTTCGGTCCTCTTCCCACTTCCTCTTGCAGAAAACGATCTCCAGGAAGTACCACATCCAACCAATGACTGGGACGTAAGCCAACTCTTTTTTAGCAAGAACTTTGGAACTCTGAAAAGCATTCAGGTCACGTGAAAGTAGCACTTAGTGAAGAAAAAGTGTGCAGGCTTGAGAACAATATGGAAAAATACTACTACAAATAATATAAATGCTCAAACATATATACACACATATATTTAAATGAGGTAAACGAACTTCATCTCGAGTCTTGAGGCAAAATGGGAGTCTGGGGGGAGCATAAAACTAAAAAAACAGGAACCACAAAAGAGGATGCAAATGAGAAATAATATTTCAATTTCTTGCTTAAATATTAAAAGTGGCACTCTATTTTTCACCTTAGTATTTAAATGTTCAATGAGATATGGAAACACAAAATTCAGATGTAGGAAAATGTTTTGAATGGATTACATAGTTTTTTTTTTTTAATTTTATTTTTATACTGATGGTTTTAAAGATTTAGCGCAATGTTTCACAAACCTTTAAATCTTAATTTGGTACTTCCCCAGGACCCAGACTAATGAAAATATTTCATATCTTGCATAAACATCTACATATACTGCACAATAATAAATAATGAACTAGGACAGGCCAATAAATTAATTTAATTACTTGGTCAATTTAAAAATCCACAATCGAGGCACATTTTTACATGGCAGGTTGGGTGGTTTACAAGAAGTGCTACTTATCTGTGGTATTCAGGCAAAATGTGCACAACCCCTGAGTGTGTGTGTGTATGTATGTATATATATATATATATATATATATATATATATATATATATATATATATATATATATATATATATATATATATATATATATATATATATATATATATATATGTTAAGTTTACATTACATTTAAAAATCCATATAGAAGATACATTATTGTTGTAGTTGTATACATTATTGTTGACACAACATTTTGCAAAGGATTACTTATGAATGACCCCCCCCCAAAAAATGCTCGTTTTTTTGTTTGATTAACATCGTGATCGTCATTTTTTCCATATTTCCCACTTCTATCGAAGACATGCACATCACAAACATGACTCAAAAAGCCATTTGCCAAGACAGTCAGTGTCTGTTTGATGATTTGTCCATTTAATTCCTTGTTAAAACGTAACTGATAAGAATTGAGAACTATTAATGTTGTACATCAGTGTCTTCAAACCACGGTGGCTGAGAAGTGCAATACAAATCAACAAACAGTAAAATGCTTTAAAAAATACATTTGTTTCATTTTGTTCGTCTTCTGAAATATAAATGTTTTGGCTATTGGGAATTTGTTTTCTGACGTGTAAATGTGTTTCATCGTTTGTTAATTTGTTTTCTGAAATTGTTTCGTGAAATTCAAGTGTTTTACAGTTTGTTTTGCACTTCTCAGCCACAGTATCAAACAGAAAAAAAACATAACAATACGAGTAAATGGATCCAATTTGATAGTTCGTAAGTGTACGTATATCAAACTGGCAGTGTTCCTCATTCATCAGTAAGTAGCTCTAAGTTTCAAAAACATTGGTAAGGATTACTCAGATAGATAAATCTTAAAAGTTCAACCAAATTTAGGTCCAAACCTAAAGTTTAAGACGCTGCTTTAGTGTGTGTATGTGTGTGTATTAGGGTATGGTGCAGAGAAGCCAGACAGGGCATTATTGAATACAAAATATTGATTGAGGATCTTTATCATAAAGACTTTCTTACCCCGAGAACTCCGAATCGCTCACAGAATGTCCAACCACACAGGAAGTCTATCTCAAAACTGTGGTTGAGAACCACAATAGCGTTTTCCTTTCCGTACAAAGGGTAAGACTTTGGATCTGTATAAAGACTGCATTCTGTTCCAGACCACCACTCCATTGCAGCTACCAGCTCTGTGAGAGAATATTGACAGTACATTTGTGCGGCTGCATGATGACACCAAGGTTTTTTTTAATTTTTTTTACTTTTCACCTGGGGTATGTCAACACTTACGGCTGCTTATGGAGTAGGCAAATATGCAGTTGACCTTTCGGGCCAGCTGCTTGTTGAGCACCCACAAAGGTAGAGTGCATAGCTGCAACAGGTTGATGATGAGGCCGCTGACCAGGAACACGTAGCAAATGATCAGGTGGCTCAAGAAGTGGCTTTTCAGCAGCTGGACTAGGCTCATTGCTCTGCAATATTTGACCAACATCTGTCGTCATGTCAAGTCCCAAGTGCTGTATCTCTAACGCTCTGTGTTGCTCTGGTCTGTGACCGCATGGATCATCCTATCTTATCCAGCATAACGCATTTCTTTCATTGCAATGTGTCAGTTCATTTGCACAATGAATTCTTTCATTTGAAGGCAGCATAAAGAAACTATTATGTTTATTTCTGACGGTAGTCAACACTCACACTGGACTAAAGTCCGAGTACAATAACTTTATGTGCGGGCTGAAAATGCTGTGAGAGGTTAGGTCAATACAACTTCTGCTTAAGACTATACAAGTTACACAATGTATCACACTCCGCCAAGCATTCGAGTACATAAGAACATTTTCACGCTAGCATTTGTAGAAAAAAAAAAAAAAACTTTCTTACTATTCCACGTCTGCCAGCAAAGTGAACTTCACCTTCCTCCGGGGACCAGAGAGTTGCCTTCAAGCCAGGGTAAGAAAAAAAAAACCCTGTATGTATTATGAGGACATTGTGCCTGAATATCTTGTTCTTCTGCTCCGGTTTCAAATCCGTCAAACGTGGGCGTGTATGACAGTTTGACGGCGCCAGCCTCTGTTGCTCTTCTAACCACACCCATTTCATATGATTTCGCAGGCACGCCTGGATGAGCAAATGGACAAAATTGACTGAGCGGCATATCCAACCGTACAAACTACGATTCCAAAGATCACCCACACAGCCGAGAGTTCACGGTCAACGTCACAACTGGTGTGTAGCCCAAGCAGACTTAGAGAAAGCAAAGTTGTGCTTTCAGTCAAATACACTTTCTGGGTTTGTCTAGGATACCTTTTCTATTGAAAGACTACGAAGCCCCTACGGTATGATAACAGACGAAAAAAACTGAACAAAAAACAACAACGATTGAAAATGTCTCTCCCGACGTTTGCATGACAAACGCATTGCCCAAAAAGGCAACACAATTCATTTATTTATTTAAATGTCCCTTCAAGTTTTTCCGGGTAAACAAATATAAAGGCTACAATAGCCAAATCGACCCGGAAGTACATAAACCATTATTAAAAAAACCATTATTAAAAATAAACGCACTGTTATTGCTAAAAAATCGCAAAAACATTTCAAACAAAAATGACTTTTATATATATATATATATATATATATATATATATATATATATATATATATATATATATATATATATATACGTTAACTAATGTTGTCTAATGTTGTCATACAGTGACCTCCAGTGGTGGTTGGAAAACGTACAGCATTTACGTACAGCGTACAGCGACTACATGGCTGTCAGTGTCCATCGGGGCCGCAATTATCGGTGCTTTAGATGTTTCCATCCGACAGCACATAATTTTCCACGAAGCTTGCTAATGAGCTAATCACTGGCATCAGATATTTTGTAAATTTGTTTAATAACAATATTTAATGGGGTTTTCAAATTCAATGGTCGTTGTCTATATGTGTTTTAAATGTTAACTTTCAGGATAAAAAATGTTAGTGACCTCTAGCGGTGGTTATTAAACCTACAATAAAAGACACATCCAGCAAGGGTGTTTTAACTCTGGTAACTTAAAGTTAAAACAACAACAACAACAACAGTAATAATAATAATAATAATAATAATAATAATAATAATAATAATAATAATAATAATAATAATACATGAAAAAAACTGTGCCCTTGCTTTATTTGATCCAAAACCAACGTGACATCTTACCCAATTTAGTGTGAGAACTTACCCTATTGGGTAACTTGTCAGATGTTCATTTTTTCCAGATGTTCACTTTGCCTCTTTGATGGCTTAAACTGTAACTCTGAACCGAACAAAATCTGAAAATGATTTGAATAAAATATATGTATATCGAAGACTTTCATCTGGTACACACTTTGTTCACATTTGATTGATTGATTCCAAGGAATATATCAAAGTATTAAAAGTGTGTCAGCTTGCAACGGTCTCCCTACCACTTAAAAAATACTCCTTAGTCGACCTAAGTCTACTGTCCTAGAAGATTCTACTATGTTACTGGTACGCCTTAGTTTGCACTAAAAAAACAGGCAGAAGATTTTTCCCTAAAAATAATATTTCAATAAAATATAAAATTTAAATAATGAATCAGTTAAAATGCTAATTTGTGCAGTAAATGCGTATATACACAATATCAATGTTTAACACTATATACTAAATAAAATGTTCTGTATATACAGTACTGTATTCGACACTTCCATTAGTACACACAATAGACCACCAGGTGACATTATTGCTCTCCTCTCATCTTCCTATTTTCGAAAGTAGAAGTAATTTTTCCAAAACACTTGCCCTCATTAATGATGTGGGTAATATTGGTGTGTTTTCCCTTTGGTGCTGCAGAGGAATGTGGCAAGTTGGCGTGCCATGCTCGATCTAAGAAAAACAACAACAAGAACAACAACAACAAAACATTCCAGCACTGTTATCCGTTTAACACTTAAATCGATCAGGAACCTTTGAAAAAGTGATCTGCAAACGCGCTCTCATTACAACTGAAGAGCACGTTGAGATTATATACAGATGAATACCACAGTGAGGATGCATACTATACTTTTTTGATGTATGGCTAGAAACGTACTTTCATAATTCAGTGCATCTCAGTCAAGATGAGATTTTAACATTTCGCTTGTGGGATGTCATGGTTAACAGTATAAATACGCACGCACACTAATTTTATTTACTTCATCAATTTATTTCAAAATAAATACATTCATGATATTATTAGCCGTACAAAGAAACACTCTTTAGCCCTTTTGCAGACTTTGATTAATAGTCAAACTAAGCAAGTTCCATGTGTTTGACTGACACTTCGGTGACCTGTACCATATGCTGAAATCAAAATTTTATATGTAGTTTAGATCATCTTAAATTTTTGTGAAACATCTGTTGAGAAGATGGAGAAAAGAACAATTGAGTTATTATCAAGCCTCTCGTTTGTCACCCTTCCTTTGCAGTGTCCAGAGAAAATCTTTTCTACATTCACATCATGCCTCTTTCATTCATTCATTGAAAGGAATGTATAACCCCTATAAAAATGCCTGCGGCAGACATTTGTCACAATAATCCTGATGAAATTGCCCACAGCAAAAATCTTAGAGCCAGCAGATGTATCATTTTGGCTGTGTATCACAGGATTGAGTTGGATGAGCTTGATGTATAAAGAATTGATGTATGAGGATTGAAAGTGACATCACTGCACAAGTATGCGTTGATACACAATATCTGATTTTATCCAACACCAGACTAACCATGAAAATAAATGGTTCATTCCACTGAGCCACTGATCTTAGAGCAGGGGATCACCAACCTTTTTGAAACGGTAAATTATGTCTTTGGTACTGTACAGTATGATACTGTGTATATTAATATCATATACTGTACTCTATTAAGTATATGTATGTATGTGTAAATGTATATTTTGGTACTGGTATATGAGGGGCTACAAGTTTATGTGAAGACACTGATCATGTTAATGATTTCTCCCAAGAATCAAGATACAGCTGTAGTAAATATGTAAATCAAGTGTAACATGTAAAGTAAATGTAATATTTGTATCATTGTTCGTAAAATTCCTAGAAAATCACAATGTTCTATCACTTGGGCACCACATTGGTGACCCCCTGTCTCATGATATCATTAGAGTCCCACCAGCAGAAATACAAAAGGACTGGAAGTAGACATCCTAAGAAATTCATTGGCCAGTTCATTGAATAAAGACCTGTTGGAAATTTTGCTATTTAGATCCTTATTAAAGAGCAGCAAGTTTTGCACGAAGATAGATATATGCACAGATGGACTTTTATTTTTTTACATTGGCGGAGTTCTATGCTCTCTGTTCTATACATATTATTTATTCTTTACCATGTTTTTAAAATATAGTTGTGTTTCTGGTAGAAAACATTGACTGGAAAATGAAATTTGATGCAAATTATTTGCAGATGATTCAAAATTAGTGGAAGTGACCTGCATTAATCAGAATGATCTTCAATGTGGAAAATGTGAGTCAGTAAATGAGGTGCTAAATCAGATTATGTCATTTTTGATGTTGGCTAAATTGAATGCAATCAATCAAGAGGACGTGCTCACATTTTCTGAATACATGTTGGACATACTGGAAAAAATGTACAATTCAGAAGTAATGACAACACAGCTTGGGGCCTAAACTTCATTTGACATCATGTGCATGTTCAGTAAGGCCATAATGAGATCCTGATGTACGTGGTGTCTCCTGCAGGGAACTTGGCACCACAGCACTGTCCATCAGGAAAAAAAAAAATGTGGGCCACACTTTTTGGGATCACTGGAGCTGGACATTTCCTTCACTTGCAATTGCACTGTTAAGAGTTAACAAATAAAAATTAACTGATCTCTTTCATGAGCTTGTCTTATGTGTTTTAACAAGAGCATGCATGACAAACTGAATTAAAGAGCCATTTGAGAAGTAACCATATTTTTTGGTGCGGTGTGATCACTACATTTTTTTTTTAAAGAATGGTGTTAGATGCAGTGTAGTTGTAAAATAAACAAGTAAATGGTTGTAGATTTTGGATATATTCCAGCGACTGCTACTACAGGTGCATGTGTGTATTATATACATGTGGACTATGTTAAAGTGTTGGCGTGAGTCAAACATTTGGTCATTTATGAACACCAGTGTTATTCTGGATGGAGTTGTGCAGGTTTTATTTCTATCTAATAAAGTTCCTCAAATATAGAGTACTGGATGTTCTCAAGTCAAGTTCAATACTTGCGGTGTGAATCTATCTTTTTCACATTCCATTCATTCACATGCAATCTTGTCTACAGCCATTGTGACTTATCACAAAAAGTGGGGGAAAACGTCAACATTCCTTTCCTTTTTAAAGATATGCATGCTGCATTTGATCTGATCCTGATATCAACAGAAGTCAGATAATGTTAAGAGGGTTTGCAGTAAAGTGCACTGCATGGCTTTGTTTTGTGCAAGGTTATTGAGAGGCCAAGACATCACAGTCGGATTTAATGAGCGCAAATGTATCAGCTATCAATTCTTCAATAATCTAAGTGGAAATAAGCCTGCGCCAGACACCAACTTGACAACGCCGCAGGCATATTATATCATTCATATTCCCATTTGTCCTTGTAAAGTGCATAAGTCACCTCTTCAATATTCACACTGTCCAACAAAAATCAGATTTTTCCTTGTTATTGTTTCTTGGCTAGTCCTCTCCAGTCGGCTTTAGAACAACATTATGAAGGGGCCTCTCACCATGTGACTGCTGCGGTTTAAATCAATGAGACGTTTAACTTCCTGGTTAGAAATGTCACTAACAAAAAAACCTCATATTTCAAAATAAATTTAATAGCCAAGATTGTTCTAAGATTTAATTATTTATATGCCTATATTTAACTATGCAAAGTTGAACTCCTTTAACTTTATTAATAAATTGGAAGTCAACCTCAGAACGCCATCACCTTAGCTAGTGGTCATGATCTTACTGCTAAAACAACAAATAGAATAGTGTCCCAAGACTTTTGAATGTTACACATGCATGTTTTTTTTTTTTTTCTCCGACAGTGGATACGAGCAAAGTTTAAAAAATGTTATTACTGCTACATGTTTGGAAACTCGTCATTTTCTTCAATTCCAACTGAACAAACCTTTTTTCACTATTTGTCTTGTCTTAAGAGTTGACTTTCTCTTCATTGAGCTTTGCGGGAGCTCAGCTTGCGGTCTCAACATTTTGACAACTCTGGTTTGTCGGGCGCCCGAAGACTGGCATATAAGTGGATATTTTCCCAGTGACTACAGAGACTCATGCACTGAAATAAATGACTTACTTGATTCCAAGTGACAGATCCACTTCTTTGCTTTGGCAGGAGTAGGAGTCACTTTGTTCGGCGGCGGCTATGGTCGACTCGTTAAAAACGGCCAGTGGGAACTGTAAATTCTGATTTCACTCGGATTCTGTGAAATAGAAAAACATAGCTTTTCCTGTGAAGGAGTGCTGCCTATTTCATTCAAATGATGGTCCTGCTCAGGAGAACATGGATGTCTGTTAGGAACAGCTCGTTATTCATTAAGCATTTGTGGGGAAAAAAAGCAAAAAAACATTTGCCAATACATTGTCATCACCTTTTCTTCATCATTGGGGCGGTTAGTGAGATTACCCAAGATGTTCTTAACCCATTTCCGCGAAACTGCAAAAAGCATTTTGTTAGCGTTGCAACACAAAGAGAAAGATTGACTCAACTAAGAGCACAATGACGGCTATAACTTTAAATTGAAATCAACAAATATGAAAACAAAAAAAAACACAAAAAAAAACCCCAAAACACTTTATACTGTTGTAGATGTATTTGTGATGTATTTGTATTGGTGATTGCTCAGTGCAATTCAGCAGCATGCTTCAATGGTGCAAAAAAAAAAAAAAAAAACACACACAGGAAAATTGACATTAGCTTGAGAAAGTCTGTCAGTGGAATATTATTTGAAGCTACCTCGAATCGCCAGTTGGTATTTCACACCTCTCTCAGTGGAGAGGAACATCAAACCTGTGTTTAAACGAGAGCATTGTGAAGCCATCCTCAGTTTTATGTATTTGTCTCAATGCTGTTAGAAGTGACAAGATGGTGCAGAGGGCCATTTCTGGACCTCCGAGATAAGTAACAGCATTTATCATGTCTTTCCGTGTTCAGGTTGTGGACTGTGGAGATGACAGTGAAGATGCGTTTCTTGAGGATATTCCTTCTTTTTGAGGTAGAGATTGGTGTCTCAGCACAACGTCAGTTTACTGGGTCACACATTGACATCCTCTGGCAGAGCTCACAAAACCAATGGCTGGAACTCACTCAAAGCGGTAAAGGAGCATCGCAGTGCCAGATGCTGTAGAAGGCAGTGGGCATGGGCCACATGGACTTTTCCAAAAGCCTCAATCCAAATATTCTCTTCATGCCACAGTGCTTTGAGTGTTGACTTCCCCATTTTCCCCAGACACATACTATTTTCTTGGCTTCATCTCCACTGCGTAGCCCTCCACTGTGCTATGGGATTGGGATTGATGGAACTGCACAAAGCTGCAGAAAAAGAAATCCAATTATGCATTTATAGTGACAAAAGCTTCATTTGTGAATTCAAAGTGTCCTAATTGCTTTACACATTGGTTTATCCGATGAATTGCAATGGCAATTGTATGAATGACGTAAATGTAGCCCGAATGATTGACATCTTGACTGGAGTGAAAAAAAACAAAAAACAGAATAGGACTAGACCTGCATATAGGGGGACAAAACATTAAAGCGGACACACACACAGCTGTCAACGTTTACGCATTGACTGAGCCTCACACATTTCTGTCTAATGTCATGCTCTCACGCAAACTTTTACAATTTTCATGCTAAGAAAAGAAAAAGTAAAAGTGGGAATACAATTGTTTCGACACAATGACCACTGTTAAAATGATTGTGAGACTGGCCTGCCTTCAATGCACTGCAGTACCATCTCCCAATCCTCCCCTTATCTCTGATTGGGTGCACCCTCCCTCGCTAGGTGGAGCTATTCTTTACTTGCCACTTCTCTCAGCTCCCGTCTCCACTGAGTGTGTTCCCAGCGCAGGCGGTCAGTAGAGCACGGGGCCGACCCAGAGAAGCGGCAAGGAGGGCATAGCTCTGCTGTGCGTTCGAAACAATCGCCATGTTTCAGGTCCCACATGGTTAATGGATTGCTTGGTGTAAAAAATGTTTGCGTTCTCATGAAGGCTGCTAGTTCAGTTGACATCGCGCATTGGCTGTCATAGAAGTCATATCAAGCGATTATATGTGGCATTTATAGGAGGATTTTGGCAAAAAAAAAATCCAAGTTCATGAATTTCCGTTTGATAGAGGTCCATAGTTGGGAACACTTACTGTAGTTGATGCCCACCGACATAACAATAACATGACGTTACACGCTACCATCACGCGGCAGGAACTTCAGCTTCAAAATAAGTACACCAAACACTACAAAGACGTCAGTGCAATAGCCTCAACAAGCTTTTATGTAGAAGTGTTTCCTTGGATGGTGTTTGCATTCTGATTAGCTTGACTCTTTCTTGCAACTTCTTTATACCAAATTATTGCCATCACATCAAATTTCTACCAACATACCGTCACCAAAATGGAGGTAAACACTTTTAGAACTCTGTTTTAACCAATATCTTTAACAAGATGTAATTTAGCAAAGCCAAATTATTGAGTGCACATTAGCAATGAGTCCTAGCCTCATAGTTAGCAAAGGTCTTGCTTACCAGTACTGAAGAGGAGGGGACCATCCATTCGTCCATTTTGTTAGCCGCTTATCCTCACAAGGGTTGCAGGCGTGCCAGTGCCTATCCCGGCTGTCTTTGGGCAGTGGGCGGGGTACATCCTGAACTGGATGCCAGCCAATCGCATGAGCACACAGAGACAATCAACCGCTGACTAACAAGGGCAATTTGGAGTGTCCAACATCTACCGTGCATGTTTTTGGGATTGTGTGTGGAAACCGGAGTAGCCTACTCGGAGGAAACCCATGAAGGCATGGGAAGAACATGCAAACTTCACACAGGAAGACCAGAGCTGGCATCAAACCTTGCCACCATTGCATTGCCAGGCGGACGTGCTAACCAGTCAATATATGCATACGCTTTGTCCGAGCAAGCAAGCATCACATTAGATAGTCATGCGAGTGATATAATCAGTGTTTTGTATAAATTTCAAATTGTGCTTTATACCAGTCGATAGCTTTGTTCATCATCTAATGTAAAAGAGATATGTGGATCCTTGCAGCGGATTGAAGTTTTATTATTTAGCAGTCCAAGCAGTGGTGTACAAGAGATTTATTTATGAAAAAGAACAATCTCACAAAAAAAAAAAACAATAACATTTTGTGCAAGGCAATGACCATCTTGATAATGTATCCTGGAAGAAGGTATATTCTACCTAAGCAAATAAACCTTTTTTAAGAATTGGTTACCATACATGAATATTCAACATTATTAAGGAAACCATTGCACATAATGGCTGCATGGTAACGTTCTGACTCTTTGTCGTTAATGTGATAATGTCTCACTGTGTAGCACATACCATAACTATGACCCAAAGAATTAAGGTGAAAACAAGCCTCCAAAACACACATTCAGATTATTTCACTTATGATACTGCCAAAGTAAACTGCTGCAAAAGTGTTTCAGCTGCATGAACTTTGACAATAATGAGGGAAGATGTAAACACATGATTATTTCTTCAGGACATTTATGGTTCTCCAAGATGTGCTTTGTCAGTGTAAACAAATAAATAATATATACAAACTCTAGGGAAGAAAAATGCAAAAATGTCCAAAATAAAACAAGCAACAAGCATAAATAATTTACACAAAAAAATATAATACAAACTAGTATAAACATCTTTGGCATTTACTAAAATGGCTTTAAAAAAGTTGTTCACTCAAGTCCACATTCAGGATAAAAAAGACTTGGAACAGTAAAATTATGCTTTGATTACTGATATTGTTATTGTGAAAAACTGTACAGCAGCCAAAATAAAAAGAAGCCACAAACAGACCACGGTTTGGGTCACATTGTGTAGGAAAGCACAAACTGAATCTAAGTGGTTGTACAATGAATCCTTAAAAAAACGTAGTCATAAGTACATTTGTTATAATGAAATATTCTGCATAGTTTCTGCCACCCGTCCGCTCACGTCCGTCCTCCCGAGCACCCTCCAGTGAGGGGAACGTATAGACACAAGTCACCCGGAAAACAGGAAATCAGATTCATGCTTTCTTCACCAGCGTGGTGACATGGAAGAGCATGGAAAGTCTCATTGCATTCAGTGATCATGTGATGTTTACTTTGAGATCCCCCGCCCGTCATCTTGATTCAGTTATCTGCAGAAACAAATAGTAGCTATTACTTACGTGTTTTTAATCAAGACGCGCAACATCACTGCCACTGGGTGACGGCCTGGCAGTCAAAAGCAATGACTCAAATGTTTGCGCGCGGTGCATGGGCATCATGAATGATTGCAAGAAGGCTGCAGGCTTTTCCATATTTCAATACTGGACAGAAAGTTGGAAGTCCTTGAAACACACATCGTGTACAAAACAGGTGCGCACGCACATTCACAAGGTCTTCCACAATGCATCTGGTGCATTGTATACATAAAAAGCTGACAAGCGCAAAACAAAGCATGACATTATCTTTTAAAAATGTGCTTAGGCCAACCAAGCAACACGTAACACACACAATGTTACCTTGTCAACCTTGTCGGCAACTCCAGTTCATCTGAATATCAAAAGACACGTTGATGGGTTTTTAGATGGTTCTGATATCACATTAAGAAAAGCAAGAGGTCTTCTGTACCTCTGCTTTCCTGGTGCTCTAATGCATACACACAATCACACTGCTGCTACGAAAAAGTATCTGCAATACCAAGCTCTGCATAGCCAGATATTCACAGCTGCCAGTTTAAATCGAGCCAATTCGAGAGCTGCATAAACAATTGAAGGCTTCTGGCAAGGCAGAGCATTTTTGCATATGCATGATTTTAAACACAAACATTCACTCGGTACTCTCTAAATGTCAAAAAGATTATTGCAATGTTACCAAAAGGAGAGTAAATATTAGATTTACCCCGTCCTCTGGATCCAAAACAACATTTACTGTATTCTCAGTCAACATAAACTCAAGTTCCAGAATTTTGACGATGATCAAACTCACTCCTGGGTGAATTTGAGTAATTTTGCTGACTAAAATATATAAACTTGCTGCGGGGAATTTCATAGCATGGACTCATTTTTGCAACATGGACTTGAATTAACTTATCTTTACTATTTGTGTTGTCACGTTAACAATGTTATTTGGAAACTGTTGTCTAAATGTGGGACTGTTTTGTAGTAAAGTATGCCATAGAAAATATTGATTCTGAAAACAAACTCAAGGCTGGACTTTGTAACAACATCTGTTGGGCAGTTGGCCGTTCAAAAATGTTGTGCATTGGTTTTCTGATATTTTCATATAGATTCACATGTGCTGTTTAACCCCTGTGCGGTACTTTATCCAATCCTTTGATCTTTACTACAAAGGCATTTCACATCAAAGGGAAAGCAAAGGGAAACGACATGTCAGAGTTCAATATGGCTCGACCGCTTAGTTATCACACTACCAGGAGTGTACCATCCCTTGGCTAAAATACAGCTAGAATGACATGGAAGAAAATGACCCAAAATACTACACAAGGGTTAAGAGCATCACTTTGCATCATTATCACATTTATGCATACATGCTACTCATTTTTAAGCTCTCAACCAAAGTCAGAGTACAGTGCAGACATACAATAAATTTCCAAAAGAAAAAAAAAAAAACAGCAAAATATCTGAACGGCAAAAACAGCTGGTTTTAAACAAAACACTCACGGGAAGCTCATTAAAATCATAGGAAAAAAATGTAATTAAGAATAAAATAGAGATTTCGAATGGTTTCTACTAACCTCTGCACTCATACTTGAGATCCGAGAAGAAAACCAGCTCTTGTGAGAAGACAAACAATCCTAGCCTTCCACCAGCAAACGTCTTGTCATAAACTGGTCCCGAGTCAGCCATGATCTGTTTACCCTCGTACACAACAACCCTGCAAACAATGTGACAAATCACGCTTTACTTGTCTGTAACCAAACTCTTCATTGTGTACGTTATATTCACTCTACTTATCGCACAAAATGCGAGCATAATAGAGTTTTAATTTTAATAATTTGTTTAAACTAGTCATTGACCAGCTCAGTAAAAATAGATAATTGGTTCATAGTTCACAGTCGTCAATGGCAGTGGTGTAGAATTGTATTGCTTCATACAGGGAGGTCCTCATAATACTAATTATGAAATGAATATTTCTCTGATGGTCTCTTCTTGTATGGTTTTCATAAACAGAATAACATTAAGTGAACGTTTTACCTAATGAAACCGGTTTTGGGTCTATGGATGAGGTGCCACCTGTAAGCTGTGTAATCTTTCCAGCCAATATTTTTTGGGTCATGCCACAGAGTGCGTACCTGCATAAATCGATAACATGAAAATAAACACAGAGCTTTTCAAGAAAAAAAAAAAGTAAAAAAAAGAGGTAGCCTACCTCTCCAGGAGTGTTACCGGTGTGCCACAAAGCATTCCTGAGGTGTTCTCCAGTCCCGGTGGTGGAGTTGACCACTTTGAGAGACACGCCAGAAATGCCGAAGGCCTTGGAGGGCTTGTCTTCCCAGTACGTTTGCGTGATTTGCTTCCACATCACCACATAAAAGCGCCCACTCGACTGGTAGCCAAAAACAAAGCCTGCATAGTCATCGTCCCTGTCTGTGTTGACGTACATCGTGCCACTGAAGTCCACAGCACTGAACTCATCGAAGCCTGCCGGTCCCAGACAACAACATCACTTTCACACACATTTCCGCTTTTCGAATGATAGTTTTAAGCAGTTTTAATGAGCGATGCTCACCGACGGCAATGCCTGGGTCAGAGTTGGCAGTCTGTACGAGCTCTTTGCCCTGATGCCTCACCACCCAGTTAGGGTCGATTTGAGTGGTTCCCTTCGGGTCCAGGTGGACCATCTGGAACTTCCTGAAGTCTGTGCTGCTAATGGCGGAGTTCTCTGGGCACACGTCGAGGATATCTGGGATATTGTCATTGTCAAAGTCATCTTTGCAGGCATCACCTCTTCCATCACCTGGCAAAGACACAGAGACGGGCTTTAACATTCACAGTTTGTATCATGGGTACCCTGCTAAGCTACGGATGAACACAAATCACATTTGTGAAAGATTCCTTGGCCGAGGTCAGTGTTCTTCTGTGTGTGCCAAAGACAAAAGAATAACTTTCTGAGTTGTACCTAATGAACTGGCCTGTGAGTAGAGTTAAGCACATTTTCCAAGTCACTGAAGCTAAAGCAGACATCTTTTGTCATGGCGTGATAACTATTCAACTGATGATATCCGAGGTCCTCTCGAGCCAGACAGCAGGCTTGGAGCTCCCAGTGGAAAGGTTGCCGTGAGTCATGAAGGCCGCTGCATGGAAGTAGCTCGCTGCTTTCTGTCATCATGTTTGTTATGGCACACGAAGCTACACTTCTGTCAAATAAACATTATCTGACAAGCTGTGAAGAGAGTGAACGCATCGGTGACCACGGCCTTCCTTCGCAGCAGTCTGTTTCCAGTTACACACAGCTGTATAAACTCCAGGTAACCCTGCACAATTTGGGCACTGCAAACTAATCAAGAGCAAAGCTAAAACAAATAAAATCCTAACAAGCTGGCGTGTGCCCTTTTGGGTTGCTCGCTGAAGTCATTTGGATTGACATTAGCGGTGCCAACACAGAACTCCACTCTTTCCACTCTTACATTTCATGCATGACTTCAGGAAAACTCAATAGGGCAAAATTTGAACACCAGATGAGTGAGTGTGCCATCATCAGAAGTGCATTTGTTAATCAGAACTTTGTGCCTGACTTGTGTATTTACCGCCAATGATGCATACATAGTCCTACTTACATATAAAGTATTCAATTGCTTTGTCAA
Organism: Hippichthys cyanospilos; assembly: GCF_059441005.1. Taxonomy (NCBI): domain Eukaryota; kingdom Metazoa; phylum Chordata; class Actinopteri; order Syngnathiformes; family Syngnathidae; genus Hippichthys; species Hippichthys cyanospilos. The sequence continues at coordinate 16,676,364 of NC_142376.1, read as the reverse complement.
CTAGCTTCTTTTACCGTTAATCTAGAGCAGGGGTGCCTAGGTCCGGTCCTGCAGAGCCCCTATCCACCCTGCTTTCCATGTAACCTGCATCCGGTACACCTGATCCACCTACAGGCTGGACAGGGTCTCTGGAGGACCGGACTTGGGCATCCCTGATCTAAAGCATAGGTCTTAAACTCCAGTCCTCGAGGGCCGCAATCCTGCATGCTTTCGTTTCGTCTCTCGCAAACACACCTGATGAAAAACACACTTCAAATGATGAAGATAATTTTCAAGATCCTTGCAGAGCTTGCTGATGAGTTAATCATCTGAATGAGGTGTTTTTGAGTGAGAAGAATCGAAAACATTGCGGCCCTCGATGACTTGAAATTGGAGACCTATGAAAAGGCAGATGTAAAAAATCAAACATAATCACCTTGATAAACTTGACGGCACTGCTAGTAGTATATAATTAACTAGATCCACAGTTAATAAGCGGGACATACATTGTAAAGGAAAATGAACATGTATTCCACTTTTCAAGTTTTGGTGCTAATTTATTCATTAAATTTTCTTTGAATGGCAACACTATTTGTGGCCGATAACAACCACAAAGCCTCTGACCATGTGGCTGTTTGGCATTTTTCATTGGACACAGGTTAAAAACATATTGAACGCCATAATGAAAAAGTAGTGCAGTTTTGGGGTCTCGAGTACTGCTGATTATCTAGTTGTCTAGTTTTCTATTCATTGTTCTGGAAAAAAAAATCGACAGTGGTAGTTGATAAATTTTATGTCCTACCTTTTGCTGGGTATAAAGTTCATCGCAGTGAGTCATAAATCATTGTGCTGGGCAAAATGGCCAAAAAATAACATCTATATTTTCTATAATTGAAAAAATAAATCCAACATTTGTTTTGAAAAGGTTTGATTCATTCAAAAATATTGTGTAAATCTTGTGCAAAACTCTCTGTGCCTGTGTGGATTTTCTCCGGGTATTTCGGTTTCTTCCCACATTCCCCAAAAACGTGCATGGCAGGTACATTGGACACTCCAGATTGCCATTCTGTGTGTTTGTGAGTGTGAATGTTCATTTGTCTCTATGTGTCCTGCAACTGGCTGGCAACAAGTTCAAGGTATACCCTGCCTGCTGCCCAAAGACAGCTGATATAGGCACCAGCAAGTCTGCGACCCATGTGAGGACAAGCATTTCAGAGTATAAATGGATGGATGAATTAATCAAACTAGTTTGATTTATTGCCCAGCCTTATCTATACATGTCATGAAAATGATTAAAAACAGCAAACAACATCTGATCCTTACCATCAGAGTCCAGCTGGTCAGCATTGGGGGTTAGTCTGCAATTGTCCCTGTCATCAGGTATGCCATCATTATCGTCATCAAAGTCGCATGCGTCTCCTTTGCCGTCTTTGTCGTGGTCGGCCTGGTTGGCGTTGGCCACGTAGGGACAGTTGTCCTGGTTGTTCTGATGGCCGTCTTCATCAATATCCTGGTTGTTGTCACACTGATCTCCCACCAAGTCGTTATCTATGTCCATCTGTTGGTACAACACACATGATTAGGAGCATGTATACCTGTGGTACCTTTTGAGGTGCAGTGTATTATAACGTGCCTGCAGAGGATTGTGCAGCAGGGGACAATTATCACACTGGTCACCAACTCCATCCATGTCTGTGTCCTTCTGGTCAGTATTGTACACGAGAGGGCAGTTGTCATTCTCATTCAGGATTTCTACGAAAACAAAGGTGGACTATGGGTTAAGAAGACACAACAGTGGCATTAATCATTGTCACAGTTTGGGAGTTCTTTTACCATCTCCATCAATGTCTACAGCACAGGCATCCCCTTCCCCATTGTGGTCTGTGTCAATCTGGTTCGGGTTGTGCTCATAAGGACAGTTATCACAGCGGTCACCTACTTCATCCTTGTCAAAGTCAAACTGGCGAGGGTTATAAAGGAGGGCGCAATTGTCCTAAGGATGGAAAAGTACATTGGTTAGAAAAACAAATCTTGGTGCTCAAGTCCAAGTCAGGTACATATATATATATATATATATATATATATATATATATATATATATATATATATATATATATATATATATATATATATATATATATATATATATATATATATATATATATATATATATATATATATATATATCACACCCTCTCATCCAGGATTCCATCATTGTCGTCATCCTTATCGCAAGCGTCTCCCTGGCCGTCTTTATCAAAGTCTTCTTGTCCAGAGTTGGGCAGGTTAGGGCAATTGTCCTGAAATGACAGAAGAAGGGCTTCTAAGCCTGGTTTCCATGAAACGAATGATGTGAGGAGAGGGAATCAAATAATTTTGACTACCTTCTTGCAATGGTAGGTGGCATTGGCTCCACACACAAGGTTGTTATTGGGCCATCCATCAAGGTCAGAGTCCTCCCCGCAAATGTAGCCATCACCAGCATAACCAGTGCGACACTCACACTTGTACATTGGATCGCTGAAGTGGCTGAGGTAAATACATTCAGCAGATCTATGACAGTTGTGTGTCTTGTCCTTGCAGGGATTCTCTGGCTCACACACCTGTGAGATTTTAAAATGGAGTTAACGTCGAAATGGTCTGAGATTGTTGTCAACTGTTTGTCTGGCTCCAAATCGAGATGGTTGAGTAAGACATCTTAGACAAAGTGTTTTAGAGTGTTGCTGATTTGATAGAATCCCACTTAATGCATCGCACATCCCACTGTGGCTCACCACCGCTTCTTAAGGTACTCACAGCTGCCACTCATTACCGCCGGACCAAAATATGACTCTGCTTTCAAAGCCACTCCATGAGCTCAAAGAGAAGAGAGTGGCAGTGAGAGGAAAGCCTTTGATCAAAAACCCTGAAATGGAATCATTCACTGCCAGCGGTGAGACAATTCCAGTATCCCCAAATCAAATAACTATGCAACTGGGACATGGCATTATAGCATTTGCAAAAGCCACTAAAGGAGCAAGAGGGAGCGTATTATTTGTAGCTTTAGCCGTGGAAAATAGGGACTTCAAATATGTTATATTACTGTATTTAAAGGCACCATTAAAAGTGTAATATTTGACTTGCAATATGCATCAAGCATGTGTAAAAATAATGTCTTTTGGAGGCTGCTCTCTTTATTTGATTTTGTTAGATTAAATGCTGTCTCTGTTACGACATGACCGTTTTCTATCAACATCAGGCTAGACTTATGCCTTTACCTGCTTGTTCTTCTTAGCCGCCTCCACCCCCATCCCGAAAGGTTGGGTACCCTTGTAGCGTTTAGGGCAGGGCAGGCAATGGAACCCTGGATCGGTGTTGACACAGCGCTGCAGTCCGCCCACGTTGAAGCAGACATCAGACACCATGTCACACTGTTGGAAGAGTGAAAGAAATAAAAAAGATGATCGTGACATAGCTCAGTCTGAAACATCCCACTTGTTAACATATGTCATGGAACAAAAAACATTTACCTCATTGATATCTTCACAGTGGGTACCATTTCCACGAAAACCAGCCGGACACGGTCCACACTCCCAGGAACCATCTGGAGAACTGCTGCAGTCAACTCCCGCAAAGCACGGGTTAGATAGACAGCCATCTGCAAAGTATTCACATGGTAAGTGTCAAAAGGTATTTAAATAAATGTCATTTCATGTCATTGCAAACAATAAGCCATCCCCAAGTCTGAAAGTCAACCAAATCAATATCCGAAAAGAGTCTTGAGTTCTTAAACAAACACTTACCAACAGGACAATCTTTTTTGTTGCAGCTGTCACTATCATTGACCTCTCCGATACACTTTCTGCCACCGTATTGAGGATGAGGGCTGTTGCATTCACGTTTCCGACTTTTGATACCGCCGCCGCATGTTGCTGAGCAGGTTGCCCAAGGAGACCAAGGCCCCCAACCTCCATCAACTGATAAAACACATGAGGTTTTGTAAGCTGTTTGCTTATTTCCTCATACTACAAAATCATGCTTGTGTGATAATAACTTCAGTGTCTGAGAAAGTAAATTAAAAGGCAGTGAACAGTGAGTTTGGTGTTAATCCACATACATGTTGTGAATTCACACCAACACCTTACAAACAGTTGGTATACTGCCTCGAAAACATCTTTGGTACTCAGTTGGAAGCGGGCAAATTTACAAAGTGACACAAAAACTCCAACTTTGTAGCGTACATGTCATACAGGATAGCAGCTCGGGAAAATAGCTAGGAAAAATTCGGTTTTAGTGCCTGCTGGAAAATCACTTCAACATCTTGACACTAATGCTAATAACTTTGGGCGACTCCACTTTTGTTGTCTTCTCCAGGATCATAAGCGGTTGTTTGCACAGAAATTCAATAGGTGCATGTTCACTGCTCACATATTATAGCCATAGTGTATTTAGTGGTAAAGTCTCAAAAAAATATGGATTGAGTTGATAATTTAGGAGAAAAAAAATGGTCTACTTTCTGGGGAGTCAAACACTGGGGACCTACAGTAACACCACAAGAAAGATAGCAGAATTTAGGTCAACATTTTTTGTAGGAGGCTAGTCCAAAACACATGTTGCCTCAGGCAACCTGCGAGGCAGTTGTGCTGCCGTGCTTACTCGGACAAGGCTCTGCAGTGCAGCGCTGCGTCTCTCGGCCGTTGCCTTCACAGTCTTTCCCCCCCAGTTGAGGCATGGGGGCATTGCAGTGTCGTATCCTGGTGATCTGGCCTTCTCCGCAGGTTACTGAGCAGGATGACCAAGGTGACCACAAGCTCCATCCTCCATCCTGGCGAACTGAAACGTGACGTAAGCAGCACAAATACAAGTAAGACTTCCACAGCATATTAAAAAAAAACAGTCTGATCTGCCAAGATTACACAAAAAAGGCAACCGCGTTTTCTACAAGTAAATATTATGTGATGTTGGAGGCCATGGCTCACTTTGGAAGCTGCTCCAAGGTTCTTGCGCCCAGTGTTTACATCCCACCATGTAAGCTATCGCCCAGCGATTAGACTGATTCAGCCACTTACACAGATGCATTGTAATGTTAGCCTCAACAAAAAACATGACAGTCCTTCAATCTCTCAAGAAGCCCAAATGTTCATTTTATCCAACAATATGTAGTCCAAATCCCCGCACTCTTATATTGTATACAAATGAGCAGTCATTGAAATTGCATGACAGCCAAAAGTGAGTCACTGGGCTTTGGGACATGAATTAAGGGTTTATTTGGAAATAACCTCTACTGGGCACACCCAGCAAGCCGACTATGCAGTCCAACCTCCTTCGTATTCAACAACACTTTGGAATGCTGCTCTGGAGCAGATCTCATTGGTGATCTTTAGAGGCGACTTTTTCCCAAATTTACATCACTTCCCGCCCTTCACACTTTGTGGACACTGTCAAAATAACAATACATCAAAATATGATTCGTATTCTTACCGCGACTGTCACATTTTCCTGGGCTACACTTGCGAGTCTGTATCGAGGGTCCTGTGCAGGGGTTACTGGTCGCGTCACATGACCTTCCCCTCTGTTGAGTTCCTGTCCCGCAGGTGACAGTGCACTCTGTCCACTCGGACCAAGGAGACCAGCCATGATCACTGCCTTTTGCTAGTCACATTAAAAATAATAACCAAAAAATTAAGTTCAATTGATGTATAAACATTCACTTGTCGTACATGTGTCAATGTAACCACAATAATGTATAAGTTAAAACTTCATATTAATTATTAAATATAAAAAAGTTGTACATAAACATCATTTAGTCATCAAATAATATATACACAAAATAAATTTTCCCTATTTATTTTATTGTCCAGTTGAGGGCAAGCAGTGTTTGTATTGTGAGCGAATGTTTGCATAGATTTTTTTTTTTTTTTTTTTTTAATGAGGGAGGATTATGGAAGAAATTGAAGTGGTAAAATATTATGAGACCTTCTCTTTAAAGAAAGATAAATTGTGCACATCAGCAAACTGATTGAAATTGCAGGAAGGAGGAAGATTCAGGCCAATAGTTGCTGTTGAGTACTTACGCAGACACACGGGACAACATTCGCCATCAATAAATGTAGGGCTGGCACAGGCCACTGCGGGGCAGGTAATTTGGTGACACACAACCTTGGACTCCTGCCATCAAGAAAAAAATCAGTTGCATGCATATTCGAGGCAATTTGGATTTAATTGTGTAAAACCTTTCATGTAAAATGCTTTCACAATTTTGCAATAAAATTGGATGCATACAAAACGTTTATTTTGAGAGTTTTTGTTGTAGTTAAATAAACTGATCCAATCATAACATCAATCTCTTAATGCTATGGTAGAATATAGTACTGGGTGGAAAAAACCTTGTCTGCCAGTTTTGTGGTGTGTGTGGATACATTACATTTTGGAAAACGATGCAGGGGGTTTGTGTACTTGGAGCGCACAGAGGCAATCATTCTCATATTTCCAGAAAAACAAACCAGCTTCAGCAAAAAAATCAAGCCGAATCGCTCAAAACATTGTGAATAGTACTCCATTCTTTTGAAAGGGAGTTGATCCATTTGAGTCAAGTGTACCTGGCAGGTACATTTGGTGCAGCTGTCTACAACCCAGTCTTCCTTGTCATCGAACAGTCGACCATCCTGCCAGCACATGTTCTTCTCCTTGGTGTTCTTCATCTTTCCGAGGGCCTCCTTCATGACGGTGTTCTCCTCTGTCTGACATACGATAAGCGCAGATAAAATTAAATTCAAATTAAATAAGAATCAAGTAATACAAACAGCTAATTATTGCAACCAAAACAGTCAAAGTGGCACCATATTTAGAGAGAAATCAATCATTCATGCTATCTTTGAGGTACTATCATCTCAGAGTAAATGTAAACAGACCACAAAGAGTAAAGATTGATGAGAAAATGTGAATGCTAGTAAATGTGGTTCAAATGATTATAAATAACAAACAGTGAAATAGTTCCGAAATTTTCATTGTAACCTACAATCCAAATGGAGAGCAATAAGTCTGTGGCTGGACTCCTGCACACTTGGCAAGTGTCACTCGATAAACTGCTGCCAACATTTTGTGCCTGTGTGCTGAAGGGAGGCAGCAGCGTGCGGCGTTGGAGTCAAAGACACCAGTCGATCTGGACGAGCCTCAGGGACCCTTCTCATCGCAGCCATTTTTTTCCAAGCTTCATGCCCAGACTCTCTTATTGCTGAGAGGCTCCCAGAGGAAGCACAGGGGCTGTTTAAATACAGCCAGACCTTAGACTGGACCCCTACATTGCCAGGGGAACACTTCCTATATCCACATGCAGCATGTCATAAAATCTGCCTGACACAATGCCACAGATCACAGGAGTCATATGGTTTGAGCTTCCTCAACTAGCTATAAACAGCCACGCTTTCACTTGCTGTTAAAGTAATCTGGGTTACCTCAAAACCTCTAACTTTTGAAATTGACAGGACAATGTCCGCTCCCTTCAATTCATGAAGGGATGGGATGAGACACAAATCCCCCTAGTTGAGAGGTGTCACGAGATTGAATCCAAAATTGAGCAAAATTTGTCATTTAAAATAATGCCTAATATGAATTTCCAGATTTCAAGATGTATTTTTTTGCACCAGAGCAGATTACAGATAAATTAACGCTTGAGTGTGCATTTGCAGACATAAACAGATTTGTTACAGGCTCATCTTTTAGCTTTTATAGTTATTTTTTTATTGTACCTAAGGTCAATTTAGAGGCCCCAATACCTATCCTACATGTTTTTGGAATGTGGGAGGAAACTGGACTACCCTGAGAAAACCCACATATGTAGAACCTATGATATCTGCAGCGCTAATTTTAATCAATCAATCAATCAATCAATCAATCAATCAATCAATCAATCAATCAATCAATCAATCCAATCAATCAATCAGTCAATCAATCCCCATTTCTTTTCATTTAAATTAAAACTGTGCTTAGCAAGTGCTTCTCAATTATATATTTTGCTAAGCCCTCCCCCAGGAAAGAGAAAACTTTACACACACCCCCGACTCAACACGCTGACTATAAATAAGATTATTATCCATATAAATTGTAGAAGTATACCTGAAACTGCATCCTTTTTTAAACATTGCAAAAGAAAAAAGCAATTAAATCAACTTTAAACAACTGTTACTTTTTACGGCGGTTATACGGGTTACAGCCTAGTCTAAAACTGTTATGTTGTAGCACGTTGCAAGGAACCACTTCAAAATATAGCACACCAGGGCATTAACGTCCATATATATTATGGTACACTAAAGTTTATTTTGAAGCGGCTGTTTTTTTTACTGTCATGCAGTGCATCAACAAGCAGTGCATTCTTCTGTGTACTTAGTCGATTGCACTTCTGAGCCAACAAGGCAAAAAACAGCCAAAAGAAAAAATCTTGGGCTGTGCATGGACGACACATTTCATAGCGTTCTAATCTTGTGAGATCTTTCATCCTGACCCTAATGTATACTCATCCATACATCACCCAAAAGCGAATCGAGCTACAACATTCCGCCCTTTGCTTCTTACCACTTTTTGCAAGCCGTCGATGAGATTACTGACAACCACTCGGAGGCCTTTGAGCTCCTGAAACATGGTGCTCAGCTCATCGCAGGAGCGGTCGCACATCTCTGAGCCCACGTCGTCTCTCTTCTGCCCAATGATGTTGGTGGTGATGGAAGGACTCACATCCACAATATCTGTGCTCTCGCTTACAATATTGGCATCATCTGGAAGAGAAGACACATCAGAGGGATGGAAAACAGCATTACAAATATCAAGCAGTATAGGGATTTCCCAGTTATTCAAGGCCAAGCACTACATGATTGCCACAATGTGAGGATTGTAGTGTTTGGATTCCCAAAAACAGATGCTTCGTCAGCAGTAAAAGAGATGGTTAATCTTTCCACAGTTAGCTGTGTGGGGGAGTGGAGGAGAAGGTGGGGGTAAAAGGAGTGGGCAGCAGTCGAAATCTCTGAAATGTGGGTGTTCTGCGCAATGAGAAAAACGTGTTTTGCATTCATCTCCATGACCCTTTGGATAAGTAGACACAAAATATGAGCTGACCACACAGTGAAATTTACTTAGAGCCTGGCTATTTTGACGTTCCGGTGAGATCATGAAACAAAAATAATTCAATTAATCTAGATGAACACACGGCAGAATCTCTGTTGCTGTCTTTTGGGCTTCTGGTTTTCAACAGGAAGGTTTTTTTCCCAGCTGTCAAACTGTCAAGCCACATTTCCACTACAGTTCAGTCAACACTGACCTGGCTCGCTATACTGCGGGCATGTCCGATGGTGAGCGCCTCAGAATCGCAGCCAAGTGAATAGGGACTATCTTCATTTATCATAGTGAATGCATTATCTCCTTTCTTGAAGCAATGCATGCATGCAAGATTGTGTATTTGGACTTTTGAACTATACAAAATCCAAACATATTGCAAACAGACAACAAAACTCAAACCTTTTTATCTATTTTTTTAGCAGTAAAAAAGTTCACATTTAGTTTATAATGAATTTGATTGCAATTTTTTTTCGTGTAAAAGTAAAACATTTAAAATACATTATTACAGTACAGCAAGAGGAAAAAATTGATTTTAAAGGTATTAACAGTATGTGAAAAATAATTTGGCTATCATATTAATTATGGAGAGGGTACTGACTCCAAAACTGCAAATGGCTAAATAAGTTTAGTATCTCTTTAACTCAGTGCTTCTCAATTATATTTTGCCAAGCCCATCCAAGGAAGGAGGAAACTTTCTTTTAACCTTAACAAAAGAAAACTTTCAACTTTCAACATCTGTGAATTATTTTTTACAGCCTTTATACGATTACATCTTAGTCTAAAACAGAAAAAAACAAGTGCATCAAAGTGCCTGAATGTAAAAAAAAAAAAAAAAGAAAATTCTTATTTTATTGGAATGACACTTCACATGAAAAAGAAAGAAAAAAACAACTTCCCTGGGGTTATCCACGCCACCCCATGGGGGCCCGTCTCACTAATTGAGAAGCACTGCTTTAACCGAACTGTACTTCTTGTATCCCTCATTCCAAAGAAATGAGAAACTGTTGCTAGTAGCTCACTATGATCTCAGTAGCACAGATGCCATCCAAGCATATGACATCTTTATGGCACAATGAGCCACATGACAATTTAAGATTTTACTTCCACCCAGTTTAAGATTCTTTTTCTTCCTGAAGCCACAAAGCATGAGTTATAACACAATGACTTAAGTGAATGCATGACAGACAAAGTAAATCTGCAAAGGTTTTGGACCAAGCATTATAAATAGGCAGATTGATGGCAGAATAGGACATTTTAAAATCAAGAATCATCCGAAATTACCCAACGACAAAGCAGCTGGAGGTCAAATGTGTTTCCTTTCCTGCTTGGTCTGGTGGATTCATTCAAAACTCGGGAGGATTTCATGCTTCGTGTGCATGACGAGTATGAAAGGATCCATACACCATCATTCAATCCCTGAAGTACACGCACTGCTTTTTCTTTCAAAAGCAACAAATGATGAGTTTATGGCCCTTTTAATCCTCAGTCTTGTCATGCAGACATTTTTTTTATTTATTTTTTTGACAACTGTTATGCAAAGCATACCTCACATGGAATCACTTTGTCCCACTGTATCTAGAATGTGTAACATGATTGGATACATATTGAGTCTTTTTGAGAACCACTGAGAATCAGCAGCTTCAATTTCTCATGAGAGCATTGATTGAGTTGACAAAAGCAACCTAATCAGCCAACGTTGTGACTTCACTGTGTGTGCGAGCGTACAGTATGTGCAGCTGCATGTGGAGGCTCCCTCCGCAGTGTGGTATTCACTTTCCCTTTCATATTTTCTTTCCCAAGGCTCTGTGCAGTGGAAATAATAGTGTGCGCGTATATTTTTGCGGTCCACACTACCTTCACAACCTTCAGCCGCGAACTCCTTTTTTTCTTGGTAGTAATGCTGGGAAGTCTTGCCACACATCTAATCTGCATTTCATTTGACCCACTTTAAAACAAAGTTCAAATTGTGAGTCAGCTGAGCGCACGCAGTCAAACGTTTGGTGTGGGAAGTTAGTGCGGTTCCGATCTGACTGCGCACTCGCATGTGAGTGGCCCACATCTGCAAATATAATTATGTTTGACACAACCTTTGGCTTCTCAAGGTCACAGAAATAGAAACCACTCCGGCTAACACATTGGGGAATTTTTCGGTGGGTGACTTCTGCTTTGAGTACCAGAGAACGTGCTGAACATTAAGTCAAGAGGGGTCCGAAATAAAAGACACTTTACCTTGTTTGGAAACTTCACAGTCTCGACTCAACAGGAGGTCCTCGATTGTGGTATCGAAGATGAAACGCACATTCTGCAGAAGACCCTGTTTGGTGAATCCAACAAAAAATCATCACAATCCTATCATGTGTTTTAATCATTGCACTTTAAGTAACGAGCTTCTAAAGGGTTGTTCAAGGCATAAGAAAGTCAAATGAGGAAATATCAAGGTCGCTTTGTCCGAATTGAAAAATTCAAAACTTTAAATTAATAAAAAATGGGAATAGAATTCACTGTGGACAATTAGGACCTCAATGTAAAACAAAAAAACAAAAACAAGGATCAGTGAATATGCTGTTCTACCAGCAATTTCCTACGTAGCCTTACTATATAATTATTCTTAATACTCTAAAAAAAATGTTGGAATAAACACTTGCTTTTGTTTTATTTTTCAACTGTCTTTCTTTAGCTACAGGTCAGCATAATTGTGGATTTGTAAGGCATTTTATTGCAGTAGATTTTTTTGGTATTGTGGTTATTATTGTTACGTTTTCACATTTTTGGAGCTTGGAAAATCTACAGAGCATCAAGTGAAACTTGATGTTAGAAATCGTTTATAATGTGATATAAGGAGTATGACAAATTAAAATTGATCCACGCACAGGCACAGGCAGATTAGCAAGCAAGTGAGGGAGGGAGCAGCTCGAAGGTAGGCTCTTTGTGGCTTCGGCAATTAGCTGAAGGGCACTTTCGCAGCGCAATTTCAAGAATCCAATACTTCATGCATTGAGGAACCGACACCTGTCAAGTCCTGGAGAGGGGGGCCACGAAGAGTAGAACAGCCATTGTTTAAATGATATAAGCGCCCCTCACTCCCGCGTCTATTCATGATAGTACGTATTAAAGAAACGAAGACTTCATGCTTGCATTCTCCACATTCATTCATTGGTACATGGAAAGTTGCAATTTAGAGTCTAAATGTGGAACAATGAGTTGCTCTGGAATGTACAAACTGTCGGCTAAAATGGAACTACCCCATAATTCAAAGTCAAAACGGCAAAGTCATACCCAGCACCAGTGCATGGGAGGCCTGACTCACTCACCCTGAAGTGGTTCTCCCGGATGGATCCTTTGGCCACATACATGCGGCTGCCCTCGGCCTGCAGGTGCTCGTAGAAAGGCTCGTCCAGGATGACGCTGTCTACCAGGCTGCATCCCACGTACAGGTTGGCGTTCTCCCCGTGGACCTGCAGCGTTAGGTTCTTCCACTGCGAGTCGGAGAGGTCCACGTCCTCGAACGAAACAATGTTCTGGGTTCCTTCCAGCCAGTAGACCAGGTCCAGGGAATTGGCGCGTCCGTTGGACACGATCTCAAACTGGCGCCGGCCGTCGGCATCCTCGAAACCCAGCAGGGTCCCCCGAGAGCTGCGGTCCTGCCGGATGCTGGCCACGAACACGAAGCCCTCGTTGTTTTGGATCTGGCGTACGATTTGCCCAAGGATGGCGGGGCTCACTGGGGGCAGGTGGTCAAAACGGATGAAGCGGTACGCCGGGGCATCAGAGTTCTGGCCCCGGAACAGTTTGGCCCCCAATGTCCTGCGGCTGATGTGACTAACTTCGAACAAGTCGAAGGAGGTGTCATCCTCCTGCTCACCATCTACGAATACGACATGGTTACATTAAAAAAAAAAAAAAAAAAGGCTTCAGATTAAACGATCTATTTTGTTAAAAGTAAATTATTATTACCTTGAGCTAGAGTGTGGAGGATGAGGATTGATAATGTCATCAAGTATCTGAGTATCATCTTGCCTTTAAACACAACAGAAATATTCTTATTAGTTTGCAGCCTTCACAAGTGTTAACATCATCATCTAAGCTCAATTTTTCTTAATGTAACAGATGCCATGAAACAGTCTTTTGACAAGCACTGGTTGATGAATTAGTATCTGCACATGATCCAGTAAAAGCACAACAACTTACCGAAAACCGTGTTAATCCAGCAACAAAGATGAAATAAAAAGGCGACAAGTTTAGGCGAGATGACAAAGCGGCACCTCCAGTACCGGAGTAGGAGAATCCCACTCCGTGTGACTACATCCACAGACTGGAAGACCGAGCCACTCCTCCCGACTCTTATAGTGGGCCCTCGGGGAGGGAGCGCCGTCAATCAAATCTAGCCACTGTGACCCGTTTGTAACGGGCCGCTCGGAAGCACAGTTACATAATTACCTTCCGATGGCGTCATTTGCACGAGCCCCGCACACAATAACACAAACAGGCACGCTGGCACGTGACGCCTCCCACATGCTGCCCATCCTCCCCTTGGCACTCACTAGCCCATTCACTTGAAATCACTTTTTAGAGGCCTTTCAGTACTTTTTCACTGCCCCTTATGATCAGAGTTTATTTTGAAGTAAAGCATTTAGTGATGACAAAGAACAAAAACAAAAAGAGTGCCATGCCATCTGTATCTGTTTGATTAAACTTTGAGACTACAGTTATAGTGCTATTCCTAGACGTATTTTAGTCGGCAAATCCAATAGACAGATCACCTCTTTTATTTGTTGCTTATCAGCTGGAAAATTGCATCACAAATAACAATACGCATCCATATGTATGAAACTTAACCAAATTAAGATATACTTTTTGCAAAGGGGTTACGATAAGACAATTTAGCAATAGGTTCATGCTTCGTGTTCTAATTAATGTGTTCTTAATTTGAAAAGAAAACTACGTACTGTTCCTGTCATGGCATGGAGTTAGATTTACTGATATTTGAATAAGCACTTTTGAAACACCTTCTCAAGCGCCTTTTCAAACCCCACAGGCGTATTCATACCCTTATTTGAAAACCGTTACTCTATATCAGGGGTTCTAAAACTGTGGCGTCAGGGACCCCTTCTAGAAAGCTAATTTTCCAAGGACCCCATTTGCAAATGTTTGTGGAAACAAAACAAGAAAAAAAATTTAAGATGAACATAAAGGCCGTTTTTTTTAATTTTTTTTCATGCAAAGTAACAAAACTGGGTCAGTTTCCCCCAAGCGGGTTGTTGCCAGTTATTTAATCCAAAACAGCATTATGAAATAAAATGCCGCTTTGACTTTGGTGCCTTCATTGCCTCGTTGGCATTTTAACAAATTTTAAAATGATTACATTTTTAAAAATGTATTACACTGGTTGAATTGACTACTTTATTGAAAAGTCATGAATACTTTCGCAATTTAAAATAAAATTAGCGCACTTGTATATTTTTTATTAATAACCCAAATTATTTCACAGACCCCTGCACTCAGGCCACGGACCCTCAGGTGACCCCACTTTGAGAACCACTGCTCAAGACAACTTATCCTAATTAGAGTTGCTGGTGAAATGAGCCTAAACAAGGTGGCTTTGAGCAGGAGGTGGGATAAGATTGGTCCCCATTGGCAGGTTGTTTGATATGGCCAGTTAGATCAATGGTTCATGGCACATACGGCGTGGAATTCAGGGAGATGAATGAATCACCCAGGATGGGCCAGTCCATCTCTCCCTTTCTCCCAACCTACCATTGAATATTCCAGAGATAAATTTTGGTCACAGTATGTCCCTTATTGTGTCTCGATAAAGGCTGGAATGTGACAGAAGACATCATTGAATTTTCATGAAGAACATGGCGTCTTCGATGAGTGAACTTGAAGATGTTTCAACAGAAAAGCTATTTGAAAGCCACAAATCCGAAATAGAATTCCTGCTATGTCTGCAATGTGAGACTGGATTAAAGAATGTAAGAATGTGATACAAAAGTGTTTCCATTTGCTTGCAAGCGCTAACTTGCGTCTGGAGATCATCAGGGTTTTGCAAAGGCTTCCCTCTGTGGTGTAAGAGGAAGAAAAGCTGATATTGCATCTCATTCTTGGAGTCCTGCGGAGGGACCAGGAGGGCTGGACATGGATCTACGTGATGGGTTACATCTCAAAAACGATGAACGCCACTGCCAATGCGCATTGCATTTTGGGAACAAAAGAAAGTACAGACAGTTTCTGATTTGTCTTTGAACAATTTGGATTCACTACAGTGACACAAATTCAAAGCAGTAGTGAATAATTACATGTAGAAGAATGTCACTCGGCTCATGCATGATGAAAAACAATGCATGGGAAACTTCAAACAGGGATTTGAAGAATGAAAAGTAGCCTCACAACTGTCAGTTCCTCTGAAAGTCTGAACACTTCGATATATTACAATAAAACGTATATCCATCATAACAGGTGGCACTTCTGAGATTTGGGGTTCGAGTCTTGTTTGTTTTAATTTTCACAAACACCCGGGTTTCCTTATGCATTCCAAAAACACGCATTGTAAAGTTATTGAAGATTCTAAATTTGCCATACAATCCAGGCCGTAATGAAACTCACATCCAAGGTCAAGTTGAATATGCTCAATAGCTCACCACTTATACCCTAATGAGTATAAGTAGTGTTATAAAAATGGAAGGCTTAATTATAACAAGAGTGCATGACACTTGGATATAACACACAGGAAACTTAATAAAGTGCACTTGTGCATTTTAATAATGTTTGTCTTGCAAAGTATATTGTGTTACAAAACTATTTTACATGACACTATCATGGTACTGTTCATTTTTACCCTGCTTTTATTATTTTTGGGGTGATTATTATTATAAAACTGTTTAGTGCATTGGTTCTCAAATAGGGTTTACGGGTACCCCTGGGGGTACTTGAAGGAACTCCAGGCGGGACTCGGGTTTTTAAGTAAAACAAGCAAACTTGCAAAAATCCTTTAAATTATTTTTTTTAATAATCTGAATAAGTGAAATGTTTTATGATAAGTTCATAAAACAAATTTTATGTTCAGTAGGTTATTCAATAACTTTATTTTAAAAAGCCAGACTTTTCCCATACCAGAATGGTTCGACCCAACTTGTCATGTGCCACCTCTCGTTACCTGTCAAGTTAATGATTTCTTTTTGTCAACAGATTTCTACTATTATCCCAAAAGAGGACACTTTAAGTTGAATATCTTTCTGTGGACAAATATTTAGTTATAATTATTTCTTTTTGGGAAATTATATGACACTTTACGTTGATTTTGTGTGGACAAATATTTATCAATAATTAAGTTATTTCTTTCTGACAACAGATGTCTTCTATAAATAATCCAACACTATGTTGATTATTTTTTTGTGGACCAATTCAAAATAAGGTTCTATAGTTTAATAAATCAGACACTGATGGTATGTTTTAAGTCTTTTTGCTTTGCACTGGTGTCAAACTCCTCGTTACCGTAGGCCACATTGTAACTATTGTTACCTGTCATAACGGTCCTCCAATTCTGTTGGAGGACCGTTATGACTGTGAAGTCAAAACATTTTATGTATGATCATCACACAATTTTAAAGACGTCATTGCTCAATTGTGCTCAGTTTTTATTGATAACAAAACAAAACGTGTAAGCTGCAGACAACTTGAAAGTGTAGTATTTGAGCCAGAAAGTCATAATTAGCATTTCTCAGGCCATATAAAATGATGTAGTGGACCGGATTTGACCCCAGGGCCTTGAGTTTGACACCTGTGAGTTAAGCGGTACTTGGCTGAAGACATATTTCATCAGAGGTACGTCACTGAAAAAAGGTTGAGAACAACTGGTTTAGTGGAACTGAAAACACACTAGTGGAACTAAAAACACATTGCCGCCACTAAAGTCAGTGACACCACAGAAATATAGTAGGACAATCAACATATACTGTAATATACAGTATTCCACAAATAAAGATTTCAAGCAAAGTGACAGCTCGACTTAATTATTGTTAAGTGCCCAAGACACATTAGCTCTATGACTCCATGGCAAGGATAATAAAAATGGCTTGTTAATCCTATCCCAAATAATAGTTAAAAATAATTTCCAACACTTTTTTTTACATTTGTTCCCATAAGATCATTCAACAATTATTGACCATGAACCACCAAGCAAAGCTCCACAGGCACAAGATCAATATATGTGAAGCGGTGTCACTTAGGTTGATAAACAACTGCAGACACCGAGTGTCTTCTCCAAACTGTGACCTCACCATTGAGGTTTAAAGTGTTTTTAACATTAAAAACACACACACACAGATACAAAACATTTCAGTATGACAAAAGTACACACGTCTGGCTCCTGAGAGATTTGAAATACTGCAAGCAGGTGAGAGACACACAGACGTGACGTGAGAGTCAAAAATATAATCGTTGGGGGGAGAGATGAGAAAAATTTATTTCATGAGGATTTACTTCAAACAGGCTTTGGCTGAGGATCCTGCCAAAAACTGAGCAATACCAATGAACCACATTTGGCTTCAAGGGCTGGCATTATAAAATATTCTTGCACAATCTCCCCAATAGATTTTTGGCTCCTGGTGCATTTGAAGTCAAATATTAAATATGTAAACACATAAAAAAGAGCACTCATCAGTGTGTAGAATTTGGTCATGGAAGCTAAGACTAACTGCATTTGAGGTCATGTGTGCTCTTAACAACCAGAATGTTATTGGGCCTTAGTATACAATTCTTTTCTGTTTTGTTCATGTACAGAAAGAAAAGGCTGAAAAAAACCTTTGTAACATCTATTAGATTGATTTTTTTTCTTTCTATTTAGTACGGATCTTCTGTCAAAACGTAAGGAACACATGTGTTTATCAAGAAACATTACGACTATTTGCTTTTGTGGGCCACATTGGCCTTTAGATGCTCACTGAGGAGTTTGGATCACTTAAGACTAATTCATTGTTTTTATTCTGACACTAGGTGCGTTCAAATGAGAAATGTACAGGAGAATTGGTCATGTGTAACTGTACTATTCTGCAAGTGCCCCGACAATGGATCGTTTCTGTCCAATACTTTACCACTGCTTTCTCAAGCTAACCACAGATGAGTTCACTGTTCTTGTCCAGATTTGCGTTGTTTTTGTTTCTAGTCTCAATTTTGAACACTGGTGCACTCTGGTTTATTTCTTTTACTTTTTGCAGCAAACTCATGTCAAGCTGTATCCTCCTCCCATATTCTTGCCTTTGAAGTGATGACACAGTTTATTTTTTATTTCAGGAATCCACACCAGCCTGGCACCTAACCACATCCTTGGAGACCAGGATAGAAGACAACCAGCAAAATAGTATCACGATTTAGAATGGAAAATGTTCCAGTTTTCAAGACACGCCACTCAATGTTTATCTTCTGGCTCCATTCATAATGAATTACATATGCATCAAACATCTTAGCTATTAAAAAAAAAACAAAAAAACTTGCATGGTTATATCAAAACTGAAAGACAAAATAACATAAAATGGAATTTACGAACTAACTGGACAGGGTGGCATGGTGGAAGATTGGTTAGCACTTTTGCCTCACAGTGCAGGGGTTGTGAGTTAAGTTCCACCTCCGGCCATCCGGTTAGTTTGCATTTTTTCCCCATGCCCGGATGGATTTTCTCCCACTTTACAAAAACATGCAGTCTAGGTATATAGAAGACTCTAAATTGTCCTTAGATATGTGTGTGAGTGTGAGTGGTTTTTGGTCTTTGTGTGCCTCACAGTTCAAGCTATGTCCGTCTCTTCTTTCTATTCATAATTCAACTGCAAAAAAGGGAGAAGCTTGTCAAATGTATTGTATAATAGTATGTGAAATGAAAAAAAAAAGACGCGTTCTGCATACATCTACTTACTTTGATGCATACTTAACTAAATTCCGCCTACATACACTATGGGGACATTGCAGCGGAAACATTATTTTACTTCTACTCCCCCCCACCCAATTGCATTTTCATTTGTGAGATGCAATCATCCTGTAATGACTTCCAGACTTTTCAATTCTTTGCTTGTGCTGATGGGCTGTACGGATTTACTGTAAGGCAGAATGAGATGAATGTCGCAGGATTATATATGCCTACCAACTTGAAGAAGTGTGACCCATTCTACAAATGACATTTCAAAAAGAACTTTCACCGACAATCGTTTTTTATATTCTTAATATTATGTGTGAACAAGAAGAGACTAAATAATGTGTATTCTCTGAGAGAGAAGACAGGGAGAGTGGTGATCCTATGCGGCAGAGGAAGAGGAGGTGGATGAAGAGGGGGAGGAGCTTTGGCCTTGGGTCCCTGGGCACAGGAGGTGCTACAGCCTCGCTGACGCTCAGATCCTTCATGAAATCATCATAGTGTATGTGGTCATGGCATGTGGAGGTGAATTATAAAGCTATACAATCGTTATAAATAAACATACTGACTATACGGTCACAACAACACAGATGTATTCAACCATATGTACTTGAAGCAACGATATGTTCTTCATTGACCTTAACATAACAGCGTCCAAATCATTTAGATCACACACTGCCTTAAAATAAGCGTCTCTGATATTGCCAAACTACACCAACGGTCAGCTGGTCATTTTACACTATTATTATACAGTATTTACATGTTTAGGGAAATGTTTTTCTCATTGATGTTATAGCAGTTTACTTTCCTTGCATATGTGCAGGCAGCTTGGATTCATATCTCACCCAGTGATGGTGTGAATAGTCTAAACATACCCTGTGATGAACTGGCGCCCAGTCCAGAGTGGATTCAAATGGGACAATCTGATATGAACTGATAATGTAATCAATACTGGCCGAATGATCTCGCTAATTCATTCTGTCAACATACACAAGTTTTTTTCCTTTGCAGTTTTACGCTAATCCCTCGACTCCTATGCTCCACGAAGGTTCATTTAGGTTCACTTAGGAGAAATCATACATTGAATACAGAATGTTCTGAGTGAAGAATTTCCTGCTTATTATTGACTCCAGGTTTTGCAGTTGGCTTCTATCGGTTCACAGAACGTTTTAAACTCTCAAGGTAAATGAGTGTGTGAGTCACATTTGTCATTTGGAGAAATGAGCACAGTGGGAGCTGAAGAAGATTTTCCTTACTTAAGAATTGGAGCTAATTTGTGGGGATTTAAAAGCTGCCACCAAAGTGAAATAGAGCATCGCCGCAACCTGAACTTGTCAAGTAGGTGATAGTAATCACATGACCTGAAAAAGAAGTTCAAGTACGGAACCTGAGACTGAAAAACACTACCCAGTAAGATTCAGTTACACCTTTGCTCCATATGGCTTCTAGGTGGTCCGTCAATTAAATCAGAAGAGATTTTGTGTCCCGATTCTGGGGATGCGACCATCAAAACCTGGAAATGACAAAAAGTGCGTCATAAAGTTGTTAAAAAGCTGTCCCATTTCACAGACTGATGGAAGAGATTCAACCATCTTGGGCCAAAGTATTTAATACAGGTTTGTTTTTTTTCATGGTGAAAAGGAAATATATTAGTATTTTAAAGACGCAATCAAATACCAAACGATAGAACTAATCAAAAACGTAACCTTTTTATTAATAGGCTTTGCTGCCTGATGCTAACAATCATCAACTGTGGCTGTCAAGGTTTCCTGGTAACAGTAGTTGTAAATACACATGCAGTTAATCCTTCCAAATACATGCTGAGGAAGCGTTTGGCAAGAGTGAGTAGGAATAACTAACAGTCAAAAGAGCAAACGTTCACGGAAGGTATCCAACTGCTCTGATCAGACAGAGAGATGAGAAGAAAGAAGGCAGACCTTCTCAAAGTACTTTTGTGTTGAATATTTAAGTGTAGAATCTGATGAAAAGGTCAAATTGAAAGTTTGTTGGGGTATTCACTTACATTGAAACAAAATGCATTTTAACCTAATTGAGGAATACAGTGAGGGGGAAAAAAGCCTCACTTTAAAGTCCAAATTTCGGTAAGTATCAAAAACCTACTTTTTTTTTAGTATTTTGCTTTTTTTTGGCTTTTTGTATAGCACGTTTTTAAAGTATACCTGTCCAGTTGAGAAGGGAAATTATACATGGTTTATTAAGAAAGACTGCATCCAATTAAATTTGGGGTTTACGATAACAAGCGTAGAATTGTTGGAGGAACCTACTTTTCGAGACAACATGTGCGCAACAATACTTGCCAATAAGGGGCAGGGGTTCCATTTCATCTCCGTTTCAATGCGCAATGTTCTCCAGTTCAGAGTTTGATGAATCTGAGTCACTTTCACAATTTTCCAGATTTGATACTGATGGATTAGTAGACCTTTCTTCAGTATTGACACTGGAAAATTGTGAGACCGATTCAGATATGTCAGAATCTGACCAAGAAAATAATGCGTATTGGATGGGAAATGAATGGCAGCCGAACCCGCTTTCAATGATGCCGTGTCACGTCTCTGCCCGCTGCTGGCATGTATGACAGTCACGCAACTGTCTGGACAAATAGGCTGCCCCAGCTATTCTAAGCTTGCCTTCTCATAGCCAATGAAAGCAAAAATGTCATTGAATACAGTTTTCCCTGATAAACCATGATGTCTGGGAGAATAGGCTCCCTCAGGTATTCTAAGCCTGCCTTACTACAACAAGTGAAAACAAAAATGCATTTGAATACAGTTTTTCTTGAAAAGCCATGTTTATTTTTCATTCTCAGCACCACAGACACACTTCAAGAGGGTGAGGGTTAAATGAGAGCAGAAAAGTCAAAACATCAGAAGTTAGATGACGCAAGAAGAGTCATATTCAGACCATCTCCTACTAATCTTAAATTTCTGTTATTGTCTAGAGAAGACCATAACTCTTACAAGTGACGATTCCACCTTTTGAAAGGTTCCAATCAATTATCTTCCTTGCTTAGCAGGATTAATGTGAATTTATTGGGCTGTCTAGGCAACATGCTGACTTGAGACTAAATACGGTTATTTCATCGATTTCATCGTATTTTTGGCAAGCGGTTCAAATCCATTCAATATAACTCAAGAGGCATGGATCAGGTTTAGAACTTTGATGGTTGGGCTTGCATAGTCTCAACGTACAGTTCTGTATAGGTGCTCAACAAGCACCTATTCACCCGTGACAAGATTTTTGCCTCCATTTGACATACATACTCTCATCTTTTAAACTGCATACTGTTTCTGATACATAGCTACAGTATATACATACACATACTGACCTGTATACATGCTGTACATGAGTCATTCCAGACTTGTTGGACATTTGGCCTTCAAAACCTTTGCAAAATAAAAGTTTACTTCTCTGATTTTCTGCCACATATTCATCAATAATTGGTGATAAACTATCATAGGCTTGATTAGCTCAGCTTACATATTAATGGCACAATTTAAAAAAAACTGAATTTAATAAATAAATAAATGGACTAATCACAGTAACAGGTTGCAGGTAAAAGGGTTGCAAATTTGTTTATTTATATTAGCTTTCTCTCAGGAGTGCAAACTATCTGTGTGAGCTAGCTGTTGCTGCTGACGAAGAGGACAAACTTACTTACAGTATGTAAATATGAAAGGATCATTGTCTCCTTCTGATTACATGGATAGCAGTGTTGCAAGAGGTAGAATGAGACATTCAAGTCAGGCTAACTATTTCATAAAAACATGAAAAATAAATGACAGGGCATAACTTTGCTCTAGCCCTTCTTTATTAAAACAGTTTGATTGATGTCAAGTCCAGCATATAACTTGCTTGCAAGTTGTGGGATATACTCTCCATGAATAATCAGTATTATTTGAAACATCTTGTGTATTCAGGGTCCTGAGTTCAATTCCAATTTGCCCCAGCATCTCTGTGTGGAGTTTGCATGTTCTCTCCATGCCTGCGTGGGTTCCCTCCTGGCACTCTGGCTTCCTCCCACATTCTAAAAACATGCATGATTGGTAATTTGGACACTCTAAATTGTCCTTAGGTTTAATTGTGTGCGCAAATGGCTGTTTGTCCTGTGTGCCCTGCAATTGGCTGGTGACCAATTCAGACGGTCCCTGCGCCTACTACCTATAGACAGCTGGGATAGGCACCAGCAAGCCAGCGGCCCTAGAGAGGATAAGCGGCTATAGAAGATGGACGGATGGATAGGCTGGAAATAAAATGGCCTCCAATTATGGAATAATATACAGCAGCAAATGGCTATAACCTTGCAATAAACTGTGACCAGCTGATCCACTGGCAATAGTAAGCCATACTTTTTTCATCATTGCCATTGTAGTAGGATTTGACAGAGAAAAAAAATGTAGACATTTTAGTTGTTCATTTTATATAGAATCTGTATTTTGTTTACGCATTGTTGACAGATATTGTCAGCTGTTTTTGCCAGCATTTCAGAGTTCCTTCATATCATAACTTTGAAATATGGAATCATGCCATTGGACAGAAGTTTATGCGATCAAAAACAATGTGACACTTGCAGATGAGATAGCCTGGATGAACGCACTCTCGTTTTAAGAAGCAAGCTTTGACCAAGTCAGAGACTCCCAAAAAGTGTGACATGCTTTGTTGTGGGACAATGTGACACATCCCAAGTGAATAAACATCCAATAAAAAGTGATACTTGTAAATTTTATTCATGCATTATACGACAATTGGAATGTTTTGTGTGAGAACAGAATGAGTCACATGTGTATGACACTGTGTGCAAATATTCACCCACCCTTCATTTTGACTTCAAGTCCAAACACTTGAAAAGGGAACAATCTGAGTTTGAAGGATGATAATCACTTCACAGACATCTACACTGACATTCTACTCATGGGATAAAGGACAGAAGAACTTCTAAATTTAATTGAACGACTCTTACCTGGGTGTGAACATTTACCTGTTTGGACAGTCTATAGTATTTTTTATATATATGTATATATTTATTGCTCTCACAATCAAAGGTCCAAAACTCATTGTGTAAAAACATGCACAAAAATGCACCACCGTTATGACTTCACTAGAGACACTAGATAATGCTGGGCGAGAGATGAAAGCATAGCTCAGAAAACAAAAACTCAAAATTTATTCTGACATTTGCTGGCAAAAAAAATTAATAAAATCAGTGAAAATCTGTCACATTGTCTCATGTTGTTACAGGTTAAAGGAGATTGCTCACTTATTGGCTATTTTCAGTCGAAAAAAAAAATGTCCATAATTAACAACAGTTTGTCTCTACTGACAGACTGTCGGTCGGTTTACCTTTTGCATTCAGCAAAGAAATAAGACTTAACAGAACTAATTGTCCCTTATACTGTAGTAATACACATTGGGTTATACTCAAATTAAAAATAACAGCAAATTTATGAGGAGCAATGTGTTTGCTTTTTTAGTGCGAATAAAGATTATCTTAAAAAACAATTCCCACTTAAGATTCCTTTTTGCGTTTAAAAAATACAAGTTCTGTTTCCTACAATGCAGCTGAGGATTACAATGTATGTATTGCATGTACAGATGACCAATTTTTTTATTTGTATTATTTCATATGGGAAAGCCTTCTTGGAAATTTGAATCTCAAGTGGCATGAATTTAAGATTGAGGTGTATAGGCTTACCAGGATGCAAAGCCACAATGCAGTGGAAGCAAAGAAGGTCAATTTATTGTTAAATGTCGCAAAATGTGGCGGCCCTGTCTCTTTCAGTCATAAGAGTGTATCTGTGTCCCACATTAACAAAACTGGAGGCAAACAAGATTTTTGTCATTTCAATGAAAACATTGCAGATCACACTTTAGACCAGATGTTAGGATGTTAGGGTGTGACAGTAGGAAGAACACATCATTCTTTTCCGATGACATCAATGAGCTCACAAATACAAAAAAATACCCTCGTTCTCCATAATGTAACATACATATCAGTACCAGCACACAGAAACATGTATAATGTTAATTCATACAGAGAAAAATGGGAGAAAGCCTCCACTCATATGCACTGACTAACACATGCACATTCCAACACAATGAAACAGACAAAAGACCTGGCCACATAAATGGGAGTCTAAAGACAATTTATGAGTGTTTGTCCCGGCAGAAAGTTGCTGCTGTATGCAGGAACACTAAAGCTCACTATGACAGAGCAAAGTCAACCTTGCCAGCTCATCTTGTGGCATAAATACGCAAACGCATACACACGCATACACACACACACACACACACACACACACACACACACACACACACATACGTGTTTATAGGGTATAAATTGACAAGTGTCACAAACCGGCTCGATGGTGGTTTAAGTTGACACACCTTTTAAAAGGGCCTAGAACAATAGAAGTAAGGTCAAATCACTACCAAAAAATTGAGAAAATTTTAGAACACTTTAGCTCTTAGAAAAGAGGTTCAGAACCTGAGATCACAAGACCTGACTAGATGGTGGTTTCGGATGACACTTGAATTGTGGTATGCATGGACAAAACCAGGATTATGATGACTTTAAATGGACAACGAGGGCACACCCTCACCACCCAAAATTAACATAAACACACCAACCAGACACCAATGACGACACTTGAATTGTGGTATACATGGACACAACAAGAATATGTTGACTTTAAATGGACAACGAGGGCACACCCCCAACACCTAAAATTAACATAAAAACACTAACCAGACACCTCTATACAATAAGTGCACAGAAGCAAACGTGAGTATTGGCTGTAGATGAGTGATGATTTCAACCTTGTAAGTGCTCATTCACAACTAATTAATAGACACAAGACAGTAAAGAGTATCAACAATGTTGAGACCTTAAAACGGCAATGTTGTCATAACTACAATTTACCAAATTAAGAAGCAACTGCATGAAGGGTGTAGACAATTGTCTTTATTAACAATGGTTCATTTAACCCAGGCTCTTTCAATGAAAAGACCAAGTAGCCTGCCATTATGAAATTAACAGCATTATATAAAATTATAACGATTCCTGATTATCAAACTGTAAACAATGTCTGTCAAAAATACTGAATCAGACATTCTCAGTTAACAATAACAAGAGACCCAACGGAGTCTATCAAGATCAAGAAAAAAAAATCCACTAACTCAAATCACTTTTGGTTATGTGTGAGTTTTATAGTGGAGCTGTTTATTAATATTAAACAAATGCAAAACTATTGTGGAACTCCAAACTTAAACATGGAAATGTGGATAGCATCTGAACAACTTTAATCCAAGTGCAATAATGTAAACTAAAGAGTTGATACACCTATTTAGCATTTTCTTAGCATTTTTTAGCATTTCCTGTCCAATTAATACATTTAAAAACACATTTTCCAACTGTTTTTTGGGGGATTCTCTATGTGACGTTCCCAAGATGAGCCGGGATTTGTCGCTATGTGAGCCTTGAGTATAGGTGATGAAATTTTCAGTTGAGTAGTAAAATATATTTGTAAAAGTATTAAGAGTACATGAAATTGATTGATTGATTATCGAAAAAAAAAACCTTTTTATTGCTGAAAATGGCTATGGGTTTACAGCTTTTTCTGAGCCTGCTGCCTCTTGATTGTGAGGATTCGGTTCCTTACAAAGTCTCTTATATTTTGTACCGTACGTTGTGACAACGCAGAGTCTTCTGCCTCCTTGCACTGCCTGCATTCAACTTTAGAGGCAAGTTTTCCTTTCCTAATGTGGCCTCCAAAATGTCGCATCACTGCAGCGATTTCTGGTTTGGTCCACATTCTCTTTGGCTGTCTTCTAGCGTCATAATCTTGACCAGCATCATCTTTTCCTGAGAGATATGCATGGTCAAAAACAGAACAAAAGTTATACACAAGTACTTGAACAATCAGAAGTAAGTCTGACTAATGTGTGAAAATTAAAAAGGCTGCAAAACAAATACGTGAAACCGCTGCTCTTCACAGTTTTTGGTAAGGGACTAATGCAGGCTTTCGAATGGCTGCAGGTTGGAAAAGAGGACTAAAGTTCTCTTTACAATGCCCGATTGCTCCATTCTGAGTCTCTGTCACAACAGCATATGGGACGTTGAAAAGCCCGGCTCTCAAGCACGCCTACAAGACACGTCGTGATTGGCTCCCGGCGTGATCATGGGAGTTGGGGTATATTAAAACTCCTGCCCTGTCCTCCTTCTATCGACCAATGAGGGCAGCAGTCACGAATCATGTATCTTGGAGGCGTGCTTGAGAGCCGTGCTTCCCAAAGGAGAACCCATGGGAAGAGGGTTTTAACATTCAAAGATCTTAAATTTTGCCTTACCGCTAGATGTAGGGACTGTGTCTTCTCCTGTAGACATCACATGTGATTGTGTATCTAATAAAAAAAAAACAAAAATTACTTGTGATAAATGACTTGTCAAGAAGACTATTCTTGTCCCATCTAATGAAAGAAAAAAAAAAATCAAGAAAACTGAGAACACACCCTTGAATCCAGACTCCTGTTCATGTTTCAGGATCGTACAGACTGATGCTGGATCCAGGTCTTCGCCATGTTCAGGCAATGGTTGTTTGATCCCTTTGGTGATGCCCTTAGGCTCACTGTCATTATCTTCAGTCTCACTAAATGACAAGCTTTCTAGACAAAAAAACGTTGTCATAATGAAAGAACAGTGAGCCATCAGACCCTTAACTGAAGAAACTGGTCTGTATTAGTACAGAATGATCTTAGCTCACATGACCAATGAACCATTGACACAAGCGCGAAAGGATGTATGTGTATGTATGCGTGTGTGGTGAGGGTGGGGGGCTTCTAAAGAAAACATTAGCTTACCTTCGATTTCAATTTCATCCAGAGATTTTCCTTGTAGCCCGGAAAGATCACCTTTCTCTATGGAAAGTAGCAGTTTGGATATCTTTGCCAATTGTGTGGTTGGGACTGGCAACCTGTAGAAATCCCGATGGACCCGAATATCATGTCCCAGAAAATCTGCAACCTGGTCGAGTTCATTTTTTTTCAAATTCAGGATTTGTGATAGTGTGGCGACATGTTTTCGAAGGTGAGTTGACCTGAGGAACTCTGGCTGTTTTGCTCCACACAAGCTTGCATAAACACGCAAGCAATCATGTCCCCTGTAGTGGGTCAGGGTTTTAGGCCTTCCAAATAAAAAAACATTGTCATGCGGGACACTGCATTCCTTCCTTTTGCTACTCAGCAGTGATAGAGCTTCAACCGTAGACGGCGCAAGAAGAACCACAACCTTTCTCTCTCTTTTCCCAACAATTTCTACTCTGGTGAAATAGTTGCACAACCTCTGCTCCAGCTTAGACAGGCCCATGGCTACATCTTTATGCAGCTGTGTTCTGTCCCTCTCGTCAAAACTTTTGACGAGCATTTTTGAGACTTCTCCAGCGCGTCTACGATTGAATACAATAATTTGTGCTAAAGTAACTTTAGCAAGCTCAGCGTAGTTCTTTGGTGTTGCTTGCTCCTTCAAGTTAGTAACTGCACTGTGTGCCGTCTTCTGGAGGTACTGGTGAAGTACCTGGACATCCTCTGTGAAAGGCAGTGTTGTTGGTTTATTATACTTGGCACTGCTCAGGGTGTGCAGAGCTTTGTGGGAAACCAGCTCACACCACTGAGATCTGTACAGTTTCATGAAAGTTTCTGTTGACTTCACCAATGTGTCATCTTCTGCCATTAGGGCACGAGAATGAATGTGGTCGCAAATTTTCTTGAGCGATTGTCCCAATTTCAAAGCTAGGCTGGGTGTTTCATAGGAGAGGCTTTCGTCATTAAACCCAGCAACTTTCTTGACAGCTTGAATAACTGTCAGGAAGTTTGAGGGCTTTATGGCTTCTTCCATGCTGTTGATAGAGAAGTCAGCACGCAGACAAATCAGCAGTCGTCCCACTTCCCGGAGCTTTTGACGAATGTATTCATGCTTTGTTGAGTCTTGTCCATGTTTGCTGTACAAGGACTGGGCCAACTGAACAATGGATAGGTCATTTCGCACAGCCAGGCCAATATCATCCGTGTTCATTCGAGTCAGAATCTTCCAAATTCCACTTGAGAAGTGTTGGCTGAATACAGTCTGTTGGGCTGTAGCCAAACACAGAACTCTGGCTCGTCCTTCTTGTTTATCCAAATTCTCACTTTCTGGCCTAAAAGGACATCTTCGGACATGTCTCCACAGTTCTTTGCGTACAAATAATCCCTGACAGTGCAGACAGTGCAAGAATTTTTGAGTCACAGCCGGAGCTTTAGGCCTCCTTTTTACTTTTAATTGTCCTTTTTCACCTCTGAGGATCCCAGTGTTATGTTGAAAATTGCCCCGGTTTCGCATTTTAAGAAATAGCGCTTTGCGTTCCTGTGAGTGTTCAGGGAGATAAAATGCATATGAAACTTCAGGGTGAGACATGTGTACTTTCAGGTGGCGAGTCAGTCTACTTTGTGGTTTACCACATACAAAACAGTAGTTTCTGTTGCTCAACTCAAGAGGTGGAGTTTGTTTATCTGTATTTGTCACATGCCTATTTGATGAGTCTTCATTAGAAACCTCTGAATCTGGTGTTTCACTGGGAGAGACTTCTGCGGGCTTGGCAGGAAGGGGCAAACATTTTGTCATGCTGGCTTCGTTTGTTACATATGTGTCTAATCTGTTGGATGAACTACTACTGGGCAATGATGGTATTCTTTCCAAAATCATGCTTGAATCTGAATCAGATTCTGAATCTGGGACATATTCACTTTGGCTGTTCTCATCGGAGTCTAATATTCTATCCCCATCGTTCTTCCGTCTGTAGCAGGATAGATGCCAGACTCTTGAACAAACTGTAACAGAGTTTGAAAATGTTAGGCCAATATACAGTCAGAGTTGCAACACAATTTTACAATCAATTATATAGTTACACCATGAGGACCATAGTCAGAAACAAGGGTCCTGTGGATATTTGGTTACAAGGCTGTTTGGTTTCTGACTATAATGGCTCACTGTGGACACTTTGGAAAAAGCAATGCGTTCAATTTACTTTACCTTTGCATTTGTATCCAGTCCATGTCAAAGAAGATATAGGTCCCAAGCATATAACACACTTGTCAAAGGCAGACAGTATTATTGTCTCAAGAAGATGTTCACAACATTCCTGAGGACAAAAGAAAAAATCTCTGTAGAACATGTTGGCAGAACATTTCAAAACCATATGGGATTGCACACTAAAAAAAAAAAAGTACAACAAAGATGCATAGATCAAATGTGGCTGCAATTACAAAGTATTACCCAAGTTTTTGTGGGCACCAAAATACTGCTGTTGACATGATAAATTATAAAACAGGACAATTAACGGCTTTCATACCGCCTCAACACCGCGCCCTTACCACCCATCCATTCATTTTCAAGCGCTTCATTCTACAGTACGGTTGGGTTGTGAGGGTACCAGCTTGAGCAGGGAAGCCCAGATTTTCCTCTCCCTGGTCATTTCGTCAAGCTCCCCTGGGAGGATCCCTAGGCGTTCTCAGGCCAGCCCAAACACATAATCTCTCTGACATGTCCTGGGTCATCCCAGGCCCTTTTCCCATGCACGGAACACTTTACCAGGGAGGCGTCCACCTCAACTAGCTACTCTCAATGCCGAGGAGCAACGGCTTGACACTGAGACCCTCCAGTATGACAATGCTTCTCACCCTATCTCTTAGGGTAAGATCATCATGTGAAGGAAACTCAATTCAGTCACTTGTGTCCGGGATCTCATTCTTTCACCCATGACACATAGATGAGGGCAGGATTGTAGATCGACTGGTTAATGGAGAGCTTGGTCCTTTCCCTCCTACCAACACTTTCAAAAATTATCCCAAGATACTTAAACTCCGACACTTGGGGCAGGACGTTATCTACTCCCGACTGGGAAAGTGTACTCCACCTTTTTTCCAACAAAGACCATGATTCTGATCATCATCGACCCAAGACTTCACACTCGTCCCTCTCTGGGCCGTCACTTTATCATGGTGGAGGGGTTTGCACGCCCCAATGATCCGAGGAGCTAAGTTGTCTGGGGCTTAATGCCCCTAGAAAGGTCACCCAGGGCAAACAAGTCCTAAGTAAGGAACCAGACTAAGCATGAACCATTTTCCTCTAATGATGGATAAAATACATGGAGTCGAGGTGCCCACATTCAGACGCCGGTCACTGTGGCCCCCCTCCGAAGCAAAGCCTGAAGGTGGGGCTAGCTGGCGAGTACCTGGTAGCCAAGCCCACACCCATGGGGCTCAGCCGGGTTCAGCCCATGGGGCTCAGCCGGGTTCAGCCCATGGGGCTCAGCACCTGTGGGATGGGCCGTAGGTCGGGTGGAGTGTGAGCTGGGCGGCGGCCAAAGACAGGAAACTTGGCGCTCCAACTCCAGCTGCAGAAGCTAGCTCTTGGGACATGGAATGTCACCTCTATGGCAGTGGGGATGGGGTGCTGCTGACCTCAACTTGGGACGCCGTGAACCAGTGGACAGAATACTCTGAAGACATCATAAAACCCATCGACACGCCTTCTTCTGAGTAAGCAGAGTCCGGAAGCTCTGAGGCGGGCTTCTGGGGCTGAAGTCACCATCGTGGTCAAAAAAACTCCTTGGTGGCAAGGCCTTGGGGGTGGATGAGATCCGCCCGGCATTTCTAAAGGCTCTGGATGTAGTAGAGCTGTCCTGGCAGACACGCTTCTGCAACATCGCATAGTCATCCGGGACAACACCTCTGGATTAGTAGATTGGGGTGGTGGTTCCGCTTTTTAATAAGGGGGACTGGAGGGTGTGTTCCACCTATAGAGGAATCACACTCCTCAGCCTCCTCGGTAAATTCTATTCAGGGGTCGAATCTCGATTTCAGGAGGAGCAGGGTGGTTTTTGTCCTGGCCGTGGAAAAGTGGACCAAATCTACACCCTCGGCAGGATCCTCAATAGTACAAGTAATTTCGCTCATCCAGTCTACATGTGTGTTGTAGACTTGCAGAAGGTGTTGAATCGTGTCCCTTGGGAAATTCTGTGGGAGTCGCTTTGGAAGTACGGTGTACCCAAAGCCTTGATACTGCCAATTTTGTCCCTTTAACACCACATTTCTGGCAGTTAGTTGAATCCGTTTCCAGTTGTGGTTGGACTCCGCCAAGGCTGCCCATTTTCACCATTTCTTTTCATTACCTTTATTCACAGAATCTGTAGGCGCAGCCAAAGCATTGAGGAGGGGTCTGGTTTCAGAGTTTCATTTCTGCTATTTGCGGATGATGTGGTGTTGTTGGTTTTTTCAGACCGTGACCTCCAACTCTCATTGGAGCAGTTCGCAGCTGAGTGTGAAGCAGAAGGATGAAGATCAGCATCTCCAAATTAGAGATCATGGTCCTCAGTCGGAAAAGGGTGGTGTGCCCTCTCGGGGTCAGAGATGAGGTCCTGCCCCAAGTGGAGGAGTTCAAGTATCTTGGGGTCTTCATGAGTGAGGGTAAAATGGAATGGAAGATCGACAGGCGGATCGATTCAACATCTGCTGTGTTCCAAACCCTGGTAAAGAGAGAGCTGAACCAAAAAGGCAAAGCAATCTACGTTCCTGCCCTCACAAGCTGTCGTTTATGACCAAAAGAACGAGATCTCAGAGACACGCAGCCGAAATGAGATTCCTCTGCAAGCTGTCTAGGCTCTCCCCTAGAGCCAGGGTGAGTAGCTCGGTCATCCGGGAAGGACCCAGTGTCGAGCTGCTGCTCCTCTCCGTTGAGAGGAGCCAGTAGAGGTGTAGTAGTTCGGGCATCTTGTTATCATGCCTCCCAGACATCTCCCTGGTGAGGTGTTACGGACATGTCCAACCAGGAGGAGACCCCAGGGACGACCCAGGACACGCTGGAGGGACTATGCCTCTTTCTTGGTGCGGGAACACATGGGGATTCCCCTAGAGGAGCTGGACGAAATGGCCGGAGAGAGGGAAGTCCGGGCTTCACTGCTGAGGGTGCTGCCCCCGCAATCTGAACCACGATAAGCTGAAGATGATGGATGGATAGGTTTCATATTCAAATCGCTCTGTAAGTTGGAGGTCCTTGCCTGAAGACGCCAACAACACCACATCATCACTAGTAGCAGAGAACAGAGAAGCAATACTGAGACCCCCATTACTTCTGATGCAACGATAAATTCTGTCCATAAAGGTAATGAACGGACTCCGTGACAAAGGGCATCCTTGGCAGTGTCCACCTCTCACTGGAAACGAATTCAACTTCCCGTCGGAAATACAGACTAAACTCTGACATGGATGGTACAGGGCCCGAACAGTCCGTATCAGAGGGCTAGGTACCCCCCCTCCTGAAACAGCCCCCACAGAATTCAATGAGAGACACTGTCTAAGGCCTTCACTCCTTCTCAAAGTCCAAAAAGCACACACAGACTGGTTGGGCGAACTCCCATAAATGCTTGAGGATCCTGCGAAGGGTGTAGTGCTGGTCCATTGTGCCTCGGCCGGGACAAAAACCACACTGCTCTTCCTGAATCTGAGGTTCGACTTCCTGACGCACCCTTCTTTCCAGCACCCCCAATATATCTTATAGAGAAGGCTTAAGAGTGTGATCTCTCTATAATTGGAACACACCCTCTGGTCCCGCTTCTTAAAAAGGGGAATCATCGCACCGGTCTGCCGATCTAGAAGCGCTGTCCCCGATGTCCGAGTGATGTTGCAGAGGCGTGTCGACCAGGACAGCACCACAACATCCAGAGCCTTTAAGAACTCCAGGCAGTTCTCATCCACCCCTGGGGGCCTTCCACCAAGGACTTTTTTTTTTGACCACCTTGGCACTTCAGCCACAGAGATGGGAGAGCCCACGTGCTTCCAGACTCTGCTTCCTCTGAGGAAGACATGTCGGAGGAATTGAGGAGGTCTTCGA
Organism: Hippichthys cyanospilos; assembly: GCF_059441005.1. NCBI lineage: Eukaryota > Metazoa > Chordata > Actinopteri > Syngnathiformes > Syngnathidae > Hippichthys > Hippichthys cyanospilos. The sequence goes on along the minus strand of NC_142376.1, from coordinate 16,642,465 downwards.
AGTATTCTGCCCACAGGTCAGCAGCGCGCTATATCCTTTGTAAATAATATTTATGGTGCACTGCTTACCCCTCCTGAGACGCCAGATAGTGGACCAAAATTTTCTCAAAGTAATCAGGATCTCATTTTCCATGGCCTCACCGAACTTCTCTCATACCCCGGTTTTTGCCTCGTCAAATACCCAAGCTGCACTCCGCTTGGCCAGTCAGTATTTGTCAGCTGCCTCTGGATTCCTACAAGCCAAAAAGACCCAATAGAACTCCTTCTTCAGCTTGAAGGCATTCCTTACCCTTGTCAACCAAAGGTTACAGGGATTTACATCACGACAGGCGCCTACTACCTTACGAAACTTCAATCAGGCGCCTCGATAATGGAGACGCGGAACATGGTCCCCCTCCCCCGAAACGTGGGACAAATTCTTCCAGAGTTGGGAGTTGAAACGCCTTCTGAGGTGGGACTCTACCAGATATTCCCAGCAGACCCGCACAATATGTTTGGGTCTGTCAGGTCTGACCGGCATCTCCCCCGTTTACCACCGGGTATGTCAGACCGGGACGAGCCCCCGGGGATTACCCAGGGCACGCTGGAGAGAATATGTTTCTCGGCTGGCCTAGGAATGCCTGGAGATAGCCATGGAGGAGCTGGACGATGTGGAAGTCTAGGCTTCCCTGCTGAGGATGCGGCCCCTGGTACCAGACCCCAGATAAGCGGAAGATAATGGACGGACAGATGGATGAATTCAATTTACCAACTGAATTTACCTGTTCAATGCCTTCAAACTCTGAGCTTAGGGATGGCAGCGCTACATCAGGCTGCTGTAAAGAGAAATGAAGAAAAAATTAACCTCAGATGACCAAACCGTTGTAGGCACAACACATTACATCACAGTGGGGATTCTTAGTGATACAGGATCAAGAATCATTGCGTTTTACTTGGTCATTTCACAAACAATCGTCTAACAACTACTGACAGAGTGTCCGTTTCTTCTGATCCATGTATAGTGTTAGGTTGAATTCGTATTCCTGTTTGTACTGTCATTTAATACATTTATAAAGCAACTGAAAGTAAGAGCATACTGCTGACAGGAGAAAAAGGGACAGTCTGTTTATATACAAGTAGTATTACTTCCCCACAATACTATCCTAAAGAGCATATATATTTTTAAATGATTACATTGATAGTAACATTTGAATTCCTGCACACAATTGTATTTGACAATGCCATATTAATGATTCATTATCAAGCCTACAAAATGTCATTACTCCACCATTATCAAATTACATAAATGAAACATTATTTATGTAATTAATATTCCCTCAGTTCCCTCCTTAGCGTAATATTGTCTCTGTTGTTTTCAATTGGAAATGACCCAATAGTTTTCTTGACACTGCGCATTTAACATAAGAAAATCTGCTGCACTATTGAAAATGTGTAGCAGGTTAGGGTTTTGAAAATCTCAAAGACAACCACACATGACATGATGTGTTGGTATACGATGTGAAACTAATGTAAACTACTATGGCTAGCCTACTTTGCGGTAGGTTAGCCATAGCAATAATTATATTAATTAGTAAGTAAGGAATCTGTTGAAACCTTCCCATTTATTCATGGTGAATTTGAATGTTTTGAGAAATTTGGCTACATTTGCAAGCAAATTAGTGTTCTAAGAATAATGTTCTCATATACACTTTTATAGTGATTTATTGGCATACGGCCAAAAGAGCATTTTAATTTTGCTTAGAATTAAAAACTCACCGAATCATTAATTCTCTTAACCAGATTCAAAATCATTTGCTTCCCTCCCTCAAGCAGTTTTTTATTGGCCTTATCAAATGCTTCCTCACGCTGAGCATGATGCTTCCGTAGGTTTTGAAGTCGGCAACTTGCTCTTAACTGTCAAAACACATGACACAAATCGGTCGTGTCGAAGAACAATCGTACGATTTTATTGTACGAAAAGGGGCAGTATGTTTTAGCAGGGATTAACGTGTGTATAAGAGCAATGTAGAAGACTTAATAAACTAACACAGTTTGATAGCGTGAACTTATTGAAGACTGTCAGATAGGTGATAATATGTGACTGCGAGACTTGTAGATAAAGCCAGGTGAAATGTCACTTTAAACCATAATCCTGCAAGCACACACACATAGACATGGAGGTGAGTTTGACTCCTAAACCTCCACACTGAATAGTTTCGGTGGGAATGTCTGCATATGCCTGTGTCAGTGTAAACCATATACGAAGATGAACACACACACACACACACAGCCGTTGGTGTGACTTAAAAATGTAATAATGACTGTATAATACACTACAAATCCAGTGGATCTGGCTCAAGTCTATTAATATTAATAAGCCTCTAAATAGTTTTAGTACTGGTGACTTGACACAGAACTTAGAAAATACTGTAGTTGTTGAACTCAACCAGAAGTTGGATTCTTAATGATGCTTATTGGCGCTGAGATGATTTACCTTTTCAGAATTGGTCAGTGGCTGCAGTACTGGACCAAGTTCAGTCTTGCTCGAGGTCATTAAGTCCCTTCTCTCCATCGTACACTGAAATACAGGGTCAAAACACACAGATATGCACAGGAACAATCAAACTCCATGGAATTGTTTAATTACAAATTGAATAAAGTTGCAAGAATATGCCTGAAAGGTAAACTTTTGACAGTTTTTCACTCCCAGTGATGCTGTTAAATTTATATTCAACAAAATGTGTGTACCGGTTCAAAGTCTTCAACATTTGAGGGCTGGGGAGACATCTCCACATCAGGATGCTGTAAATAGACAGGAAAGAAAATTCAAACTTTGATGCTCATACCTTCAGAGGCACAACGCATTACATCACAGGGAGGTGATTTTGAGTGATACAGGATCAAGAATCATTGAGTTTTACCTGGTCATTTCACAAACAATAATGCACCAAGTACTGATAGAGTGTCAGTTTGTTCTGATCTATGGAGACTGTTAAATTGAATTTGTATTCTGTTCATTCTGTCATTTAATGCAATTCTAAAGCAATTGAAAGTAAGCGCATACTGATGACATTGTAGGAAATGAGACAGTATGTTTTAGCAGGGATTAACGTGTGTATAAGAGCAATGTAGAAGACTTAATAAACTAACACAGTTTGATAGCGTGAACTTATTGAAGACTATCAGATAGGAGATAATATGTGACTGTGAGACTTGTAGATAAAGTGAGGTGAAATGTCACTTTAAACCATAATCCTACAAGTACACACACGGAGATGAGTTTGACTCCTAAATCTCTAGACTGAATAGTTTGGGTGGGAATGTCAGCATATGCCTGTGTCAGTGTAAGCCATATTCTAAGATGAACATACACACACGGACGTTGGTGAGACTTAAAAATGTAATAATGACTGCATAATACACTATAAATCCAGTGGATCTGGCTCAAGTCTATTAATATTAATAAGCCTCTAAATAGTTTTAGTACTGGTGACTTGACACAGAATGTAGAAAATACTGAAGTTGTTGAACTAACCGGGAAGTTGGATTCTTAATGATGCTTATTGGGGCTGAGATGATTTACCTTTTCAGAATTGGTCTGTGGCTGTAGTACTGCATGAGGTTCAGTCTTGCTCAAGGTCATAAAGTCCCTTCTCTCCATCGCACACTGAAATACAGGAAGATACAGGGTCAAAACACACAGAAATGCACAAGAACAATCAGATTCCAGGGAATTGTTTGATTACAAATTGAATAAAGTTGCAAGAATATGCCTGAAAGGTACACTTTTGGCAGTTCTTCACTCCCAGCGACGCCGTTAATTTTATATTAACAAAATGGATGTACCGGTTCAAAGTCTTCAACATTTGAGGGCTGGGGAGGCATCTCCACATCAGGATGCTGTAAATAGAAAGGAAAGAAAACTCAAACTTCGATGACCATACCTTCAGAGGCACAATGCATTACATCACAGGGGTGATTTTGACTGATACAGGATCAAGAATCATTGAGTTTTACTTGGTCATTTCACAAACAATAGTGCACCAAGTACTGATAGTGTCAGTTTATTCTGATCCACGGAGACTGTTAAATTGAATTTAAATTCTGTTCATTCTGTCATGTAATGCAATTCTAAAGCAAATGAAACTAAGCGCATACTGATGCCATTGTAGAAAAAGGGACAGTATGTTTTAGCAGGGATTAACACGTGTATATGAGAGCAATGTAGAAGTTAATAAACTAACACAGTTTGATAGCGTGAACTTATTGAAGACTATCAGAAAGGTGATAAAATGTGACTGTGAGACTTGTAGATAAAGCGAGGTGAAACGTCACTTTAAACCATAATCCTACAAGCACACACACATACACACGGAGGTGAGTTTGACTCCTAAACCTCTACACTGAATAGTTTTGGTGGGAATGTCAGCATATGCCTGTGTCAGTGTAAGCCATATTCTAAGATGAACACACACACACGGACGTTGATGAGACTTAATAATGTAATAATGACTGCATAATACACTATAAATCCAGTGGATCTGGCTCAAGTCTATTAATATTAATAAGCCTCTAAATAGTTTTAGTACTGGTGACTTGACACAGAACCTAGAAAATACTGAAGTTGTTGAACTAACTGGGAAGTTGGATTCTTAATGATGCTTATTGGTGCTGAGATGATTTACCTTTTCAGAATTGGTCTGCAGCTGTAGTACTGGATGAGGTTCAGTCTTGTTCGAGGTCATTAAGTCCCTTCTCTCCATCGCACACTGAAATACAAGAAAATACAGGGTCAAAACACACAGATATGCACAGGAACAATCAGACTCCAGGGAATTGTTTGATTACAAATTGAATAAAGTTGCAAGAATATGCCTGAAAAGTAAACTTTTGACAGTTTTTCACTCCCAGTGATGCCGCTAAATTTCTATTCAACAAAATGGATGTACCGGTTCAAAGTCTTCAACATTTGAGGGCTGGAGAGACATTTCCACATCAGGATGCTGTAAATAGAAAGGAAAGAAAACTCAAACTTCGATGACCCTACCTTCAGAGGCACATCGTATGACATCACAGGGGTGATTTTGAGTGATACAGGATCAAGAATCATTGAGTTTTACTTAGTCATTTCACAAACAGTAGTGCACAGAGTACTGATAGAGTGTCAGTTTATCCTGATCTCCGGAGACTGTTAAATTGAATTTGTATTCTGTTCATTCTGTCATTTAATGCAATTCTTAAGCAATTGAAAGTAAGCGCATACTGATGACATTGTACGAAAAGGAACAGTATGTTTTAGCGGGGAGTAATGTGTGTATAAGGGCAATGTAGAAGTTAATAAACAAACACAGTTTGATAGCATGAACTTATTGAAGACTATCTGATAGGTGATAATATGTGACTGTGAGACTTGTAGATAAAGTGAGGTGAAATGTCACTTTAAACCATATGCCTACAAGCTCACACACATACATACGGAGGTGAGTTTGACTCCTAAACCTCCATACTGAATTGTTTCGGTGGGAATGTCTGCATATGCCTGTGTCAGTGTAAGTCATATACGAAGATGAACACACACACACACACACAGCCGTTGGTGTGACTTAAAAATGTAATAATGACTGTATAATACACTACAAATCCAGTGGATCTGGCTCAAGTCTATTAATATTAATAAGCCTCTAAATAGTTTTAGTACTGGTGACTTGACACAGAACTTAGAAAATACTGTAGTTGTTGAACTCAACCGGAAGTTGGATTCTTAATGATGCTTATTGGCGCTGAGATGATTTACCTTTTCAGAATTGGTCAGTGGCTGCAGTACTGGACCAGGTTCAGTCTTGCTCAAAGTCATTATGTTGCTTCTCTCCATCACACACTAAAATACACGAAAATACAGGGTCAAAACACACAGATATGCACAGGAACAGTCAGACTCCAGGGAATTGTTTGATTACAAATTGAATAAAGTTGCAGGGATATGCCTGAAAGGTAAACCTTTGCCAGTTTTTCACTCCAGTGATGGTGTTAAATTTATATTATGTTATTATTATGTTTATATTTTGATGTTATATATCATATGTATACAGATGTACCTGTTCAAAGTCTTCAAGGTTTGAGGGCTGGAGAGACATCTCCATATCAGGATACTGTAAACAGAAAGGAAAGAAAACTTAAACTTCGATGACCATAGATCGTGTTAGGCTGAATTTTTATGACTGTTTGTTATGTCATTTAATACAATTCTAAAGCAATTGAAAGTAAGTGCATACTGATGACAAAGGAGAAAAAGGGACAGTCATTTTTGGCGGGGATTAACATGTGTATACGAGAGCAATGTGAGTTGTTAATAAACAAAGTTCGATAAAGTGAAGTTATTGAAGACTAACAGATAGGTGATTATATGTGACTGTGAGACTTGTAGATAGAGCGAGGTGAAATGTCAATTTAAATCATATGCCTACAGTATGTGAACACACACATACACATGTAGTTTTACTCCTCAACCTCTACACTAAATAGTTTTGGTGTGAATGGCAGCATATGCCAGTGTCAGTGTAAGCCATATTCTAAACTGGAAACACACACACACAGACATATATATATATATATATATATATATATATATATATATATATATATTTGGACGTTGGTGTGACTTAAGAATGCAATAATGACTAAAAAAAAACACTGTAAATCGCACTCTTGTCTATTAATATTAATAAGCCTCGAAATAGATAGTTTTAGTACTGGTGATTTGACAAAGAACATGGAAAATACTGTAGTTGCTGAACTCCATCGGAAGTTGGATTCTAGATGATACTTAGTGGTGCTAAGGTGATTTACCTTTTCACAACTGGTTAGAGGCTGTTGTATTGAACCAGGTTTAGTCTGGCTCAAGGTCATTAGGTCCCTTTTCTCCATCACACACTGACATACAGAAAAATAAAGGGTCAAAACACACACATACTTAGTGGACTTCTTAATTTCTACTGTTATTTTCGGATGCATGCTAACCTTATACTGTGAACCTTTTCAAGCCAAAAAGTGTATTAGCTGTGAAAAGAATGCATAATTTACCTCCTGAAATGATTTCAGAGCATTTAAGGGGGCTGCAGTTGTATTTTCCCCTGTCATGAATTTGTTTTGGGACTTTTTACATAGGCCAGAATCCTGAGATTGAAACGGCATACAGTCAGCACTGTTTTTTCTGATTGCTTTTTTTTTTTTCTATTAACAATAACCAATCTCATCACATGCTGTTATGATCACCTTGTCTCTCCATGGCCATTCAGAGTCTCCGTAATCATATGTGATCTCCTCTCCTGGGTAAATGTCCTGTGTTGCAAACAAACACAAGTGGGGCTTTCCTTGCACATTTAAAGACTTCATTTTGGCATTTGGGTTGATGTGGTCATCATTGACCAGTCTTCCCAGCGATCCATCCTCTTTTGCTGCATCAAAACTTGAAAAAGAAAACACATTATTAAAGTATATGCTTGGAAGTGTAGACTATCATGATTTACGATCCTATTAAATAAATTTAAAAAAAATCTGGTTAAACATGGACTTGATAAACACCACCAAGCTCTTCCATTGAAGCGAAACTCAAACATGAAGGCTTTCATGTTGTTATGGTACACCCTCTGTCTTCTCTCACATTCTTGTATGTTGATAAGTTCACCACGATATTCTAGCAAGAAGTCTCCTTTTTCAAAAGAAGCGCAAGCAAAGACTCCTCGCCCTAGAATTGAAAAAACAACATTAATGATGTAAGGTGAAAGAATCAATTGTCAAATGTCATTGTGAGATTTAGCTTACCTTTGAATGCATTGATGTATTTCACATGCATTCCAAGCTTGTCTTTTCCAGAATCAATGTAAAGTCTTGCTTCATTTTTTGGATCCAGACACCTTCGCCTTGGCATTTTTTTTTTTTTCTGATTTTGAATCAAGAGCTCCTTCATTCAAATAAAGCCAAAGAAAAAAAAGGGTTTTAAAGGCACTACACAAAAGGCACTCATTATTCAATGAATTCATCAGTACGTGACAAAATTAAGAGTGAATCTGTCACAATGCAGAATCCCATCAATGTGCAGTATGCATGTCCGCCATTTCTTCCAAATAAGATACAATTATTATGGTAGAGCAACTGTCTGATCCAGGCAGAATGTACTATAACTCCCCAAGTAAAATATGGACTTTTTCCCCCAAAAATGAAGGTCAAAAGTATGGGTGTGTCTTCTCAACAGTAACCTCAAAATTATATATATTTTTTTCGACAGAAATAAAGTTAGATTGATATGTCCGCCAAATAAGTAGAATTTTTACGCTCAGATGTGCATTTATATATCAACCGTATTCTTGCTTACATATATCACCGTAACGGGACAAGGATGAGGAAGTCCGTTAGCTCTTGCAGCTAACTAGCTGCAAATAGTTTGTGTAAACAAACGCGGAAAAGTATTCCGTTAATTACCTGGTCCATTCAATTAAATGTACAGGTCTAGGATCGAACGAACGAGGCCAAGCAAGCAAAAACATTTAACACATATAAACCTAGAGATCCACCTGTTACAGCCCCCTTTGCATATAAACTAATGCACAAAACGTCCCGTGTTATCAATCATAAAAACGTCTTTAAAAAAAAAAAGGCTTAACAGGCCCTCTCATGAAAAAATAACCTCGTGAAACCTAAGCTGACCGTACTCACGTATAACTAGAAGTATTTACAGTGATTATTTATTGAATACTTACCTAAAAGGCCAGTCCAATGTCCCTTTCGCGGCAAATTGAAGTCTTTCCCGGGAAATTTGGTGCTAGGCCACGCCAACTTCTACGTCATGTCTCCGCCTCCAGCGTGTGTGTTTTTTGTGTGTGTGTATGAAAGTGCAATAATAAAAAACGACCAGCAGGGTGTCATACACACACACAGAAGTCATGCAAGGTGTAATACATTGACAGCTCCAAAAATCATATTTATAAGTTATTTAGAAAATAAATACAGCATAATTATTGTCCCAGCTGAGTAGTAGGCTCACATTTTCCTCTTTTTTTTCAAAAAAACGTTCTTTTATGCCCTAAAAAATTAAAATATAAGTCTTGAATTAGACTGACACTTGGTTTGTCAATTTATTCACAAGTGTCCACTTTTCCCAGGTGAAAAGTCTGGTATTTTGGCGGTCTATACCATATATACAAACGCACACACACACACACACACACACACACAAAACATGGTGTTTGATAAACCTACGGAGCTACTCACCCAATAAATCTCATGTGTCTTCAGTCCTCTCTTATTTTGGTTACTCACTCAAATAGCTCAACATCTGCATGTATTGCTATTAATTATGCACATACTACTGGATGAGGCAGATGGGAGCAGTTTTTTTTTTTTTTCAAAGAGAGACACGTGAATGATTCATCAATGTGTAATTAGCTTTAAGATCAGATAACCAGCCAGATTAAACACATTATGTCTAATTTATGGGGCATGTATGAGTGCGTCTTCGTTTTTGGTAGATGATCTGATTGTTCCTTAGTATCTATAAATAGTTTGCTGTGATGATTTGGGATTACTGTGATAGAACCCGGTTAATCCTGAAATAAAATTATAAAATAAACTGGATGTCAGTAAAAGATTGTTTTTTTTTGCCTTAATCCATAGGTCTCAAACTCCAGTCCTCAAGGGCTTCAGTCCTGAATGTATTTGATGCTTCTGTCTTAAACACACCTGATTCAAATTATCAGCTCGCCAGCAAGTGCTGCAGGATCTTGAAAATATCCTAATCATATGAATCAGGTGTGTTTAAGAGAGCCGCATCCAAAAGATGCAGGATTGCGGCCCTCAAGGACTGGAGTTTGAGACCTAAACCATAATCTAATATTTCATCTCTTTTGTAATGCTTTATGTATGATGAATAGATTTGTTTTTATCCATAGGGCATTTTGTACTTGATTACAAGGGGTTGGAAAGCTCAATCACACCCTTTCGTAGAAACTGCTTGATGGTCATTGAGTTTGGCATCACTTGATGGGCTCCACTTTTGGGTGGGAGAGCAGAAGGAAGATGTGAAAATGGAAGAGCATGTGAGTGTTGTCGGTCTGATGAATAGTAAATGTAAATTTGAAAAAAATGCCTTAAGGGCTCCTTTGATGAAAGTAGAGTGATATGCATTCCTTGTAAGGAGTTTGCTTACCATAGAAACAGCTGAAGTTTAGCCTACCACATAAATACAAAACAGCCAGCTAAACTGCAGCCACAACCTTTGTGACAGACAGTGTGGGCAATGATTTATTTAAATGTTAATTTCTACGTATTTGTGCGAGTGATGGAAGAAAACAGCACCGTTACCCCTGATGGTTGAAACGATCATTTACAGCCAGCGCTTGGGACTAGTCTCAAAATCGGCATGGCTACAACTTAATGGTTGCAACTGTTCAAGTCTGAGAAAGTATAATGACTGAATCCACTTTTTAATTGTTATACGGTATATGAATCTTTTCATATAACACAAAAAGACAATGTATATCAAGTACAAAACAAATTCTGGTTTAGGGTTTTTCTCAGAAATGTTTAGGTGAGTCCAGCCAACACTTTGGACTAGTCTCAAATACAGCTGAATGTATTGGTTGAGGGGTTTTTTTTCTCAGGAATTTTTAGGTGAAATCAAAAGATTAAATAGATCAATAAATTACAAATCTTAATTATCCATCCATCCATTTTCTATAGCCACTTAATTTCCCTGGGGTTGCAGGCTTGCTGGTGCCTATCACAGGCATTATCGGCCAGTAGACGGGGGACACCCCAAACTGGTTGCCAGCCAATTGCAGGGCACACAGGGACAAACAACCATTCACGCACCCTATCACTTCTAAGGACAACAAAGTATGTCCAATACACCTCTCGTGTATGTTTTTGCAATGTGGGAGGAAGCCAGAGTGCCTGGAAAGAACCCACAGAGGCTTGGGGCGAGCATGCAAATTCACACAGGAGTAAGTAAGGGACTCAAACTGTGAAGCAGACGTGCCACCCTTCTTAATTATCTCTAGACAGCACTGGTCACATGCCAATTATTTATCAGCTTTCTACAGTGATATTACATTACTTTTAACGTTCAGTGGAAAATTGAGTTTGATCGACAGTAGCTATGAACTAGAACTTGCAACTTTTTCCTGAGATTTCACCTTTGAAGATACTACCTCGTCATCTTAACATTTTGGGATCGTCTGGCTTCTTGTGTAGCAAAAAAACCATAATCACAGCAGTTTGTAAGGATATTAGTTGAAAACTGCGATACATACTATATACAGTAATATACTCATTCCACTTTTGACCCAGTGATAATTCAGTTTGAATTCACAGGTTTGGAGCTTGGCAAGAAATAATTCCTAAAGGATGGATTGGACTCATACAGTATGCGATGTAGTCCCAAGTCGAAAAACATGTGTAGTATGGTGACCATTGTTTTGTAGTGAAACTGCAAGTCAGTGTAAAAACTGTAAAATAATTGAGAGAGTAATCATGATGAGGCAATGTTTTAGTTGTATCCATCAGAAACCATAGCAACACGCAGCATGTTCACTTACATCGTGAACCCTTGCAGGCAAGTGTGACATTTTGGTTTGGTCTGAGAGAAAAACGTTTTGAGCCCAATGTGACAGGCAGTAGTAGCAGCATCTGCGGGCCTGGCAGCCTCACAGGTTGCACCCACTTGACGTCATGGCCTCGTGTGCTAAGTGGTGATCACGGCCAGCCATGCAATACTACAGCTGTTCTACATCATTTCGATCCTTGACCTGCCTCTGAGCTCAATGTGGGTAAACGGCTGGGAACAACTTGATGGGATTGTTTTTGTCTAATGACATCAATTTAGGGTTTGGAAAAATACAAATTGGGCTTTTGGTGGGTGTTATTTCTTTGACAAGCTCATGTACGGTAGATAATAATTACTCACCCGATTCATGTGCCAGATTTTGGTGACATAAACATACTATAACATATCACATTCAAACTCAAGTTAAATGGGAGGCAGCTCACAACCAGGTACTTTTCAAAGCACGTCTGATTTGGCAACATACATGTATATAGATGCATATACAGTAGCTTTTGTGCGACCTGGTATTTGGAAGTGCACATTATTCTGCTGACGATGAAAATCATCCTAGTTCTACCTGAAGAAAAACAGATTCAACCCATGAATCTGACACCATCACGCTTCACTGTAGTTATGGGTCGTTCCAGAAATGGAGGACATTTTGATTTCAAAACTCTTCAAAAATCAACCTTCAGTTTTTTTTTCTGCAACATATTGATCAGTAGTAGGTAATCAACCATCATAGGCGTGATTAGTACAGCCTACAGATCATTGCTACACTATTTATTACATGATTTTGTTAACAAAAAAAGATATATTGACTCTAATCACAGTAACAGGGTTTCAAATATGTGTTAATGTTAGCTTTTTCTCAGGAGGAGGCTAGCTATTACTGCTGACCTAGAGGACAAACCAATTTATGTAAAAAAGTAGAAGAAAAAAATCATTGTCTTATTCTGGGTATATGCATTGCAGTGTTGCCTAGAGTGAGACATTCAAGTAAGGTTAACTATTTTATAAAAAGATGCTAAATAGAAGAGAGGGCATAGCATTGCTCTAGGTGGTTTTTTGGACAACTGTTTCACAATGTCACCTCCAGCCTATCATGTCAGTCACTGTTTTCATCTTTTCTACCATGTCAAAAAAATTATGATAACAGGGTTGCATGCATGTTGTGGAACACGTTTTTTTTTAGATCTGGTCTCAGGATAAGTACACTTACTCAGAAACTGCGTGTTTTAGATGTGTATGTAGATTATTTAAAATTTGATGGGTGCGACATAAAATGTCCTCTAATTCTGAAATGACCCTTATGGTGTTCTTTTGGTTGTGAGCGGTATTGTGTTTGCACTAAACACACCATGCGGAAATCGGGCCTAAAGATCAATCTTGGTTTTAAACCTAAGCAAAACCACACTTGAAGTCTATTCACCACATGTTGGAAAATGTACGTAATATGAAGAAAGCTGCATGGGGGCAAAGTGGTTAGCACGTCCACCTCACGGTTCACCACAACAGTTTCCCCATGGCCAAGTGGCTTTTCTCCGGGTGCTTCAGTTGCCTCCCACAATTCAAAAAACATGCAACGTATATTGGACAGTCCAAATTGCCTTTAGTTGTGTTTGTGAGTGTGATTGGTTGTTTGCCACTGCGTGCCCTGTGATTGGCTGGACACCAGTGGGTGTACCTCACCTACTGCCCAATGACAGCTGGATAGGCTCAAGCACGCCCATGACGCGTGAGGACAAGTGGTTAAGAAAATGGACAATAAAAGCTTTGTTGAAAAAAACCTTTTATATTTGGTGCAAATGCAACAATGCATTATGCTTTGGGCCTGTTTTCCTTTTGCTTAGGGGGGGTTCAAGGTGAAGGGTATTATAAACGATTCCAAATAGCAGTCAGTGAGGGAAAAAAAATCTTCGGAAGGAAAAAAAGTCAGGAAACGCCTACTAGAACTGATGAATTCAACTTGATTTCTACAGCACTCAAACCACCCCTAAACCACCACAAGATGGAACATAGGTATGAGTTGCTGTTTTGAAGAGCTGTTGGAAAAAGAGGACCTAAGGCAATTTGCCTGAGATGAAAAAAGATGCGTTCAACAACAGCACCTGGAAGCACCTGGAAACCTGGAAGCCCAGGTCAATAGAATGAATGTACAAGGGCCACTGGAACTAAACACCATAACCTCTGTTGTGTTTTTTTATTTAGTGATATGTATATGTATTTGGGGTGAGTCAGAGGCACTAGAAAAGACAACAATGCTGTTCTAACTCCCATTTAACATGAGTGTGAATGTCACTAAGTACATTTTGAACATGGCCCCATCTCCTGGTATACAAATATGTCTAATTATTTTCTCCTTTCAATTTTTTTCTTTTTCTCCAGTAAGGTTGTACAAGTGTTATATCACAAAGGTGAAACATGTTTTGAAATTATTTTGGAGGTGTCATTTATTTTATACATCACAATAACCTGACATTTGAACAGGGTTGTTAATTTTTTTCATGTCCACTGCGTATGGGACCACATTACATCGAACGAACATTCATTCATCAGCATTTTTTAAATACACACCAGCCAGGATGGACTTCTGTGGACCTTGCAGAAACATCCCATGATTACAAAGGTGAATTAGACATGCTATGTGCAGCTGAGTTGATGTCACGAGATAGACGGTGTCCGCTGCTGGGGTCAAAGAGGCTTATCTTCCCATCCAGAGTCCCAGTCAGAAGCTGCAGAAAAATACATCAGAAACTTTATCATATTGATATTTAAGTAGAATAACAGATTACGTATTGGCTAAAGGGGAAGAAAGCACTTTGTGTCAAGATCAGTGGTGTGCCATCATTGAAGGAATAAACTTTGTAAAAATGCATAGAGTATTGTAGAAATGTTTTTCCAACAAGTTTTTTTCGCCCTTATTTATTTGTGTAGGACTTGCTTGGGCAGCCCAATTTTTTTTTTTTTTTTTTTTAAATGGGTCATTATTATAATTTTTCTGTCTGATCAGACTTCAGCTTCTGTGTGTTGTTGCTAGGCTAGCATTACATTCCAAAGGCCTTCAGACTCAATTTTGTAGGCCCCATTCAAATATAGATAGATTATTATTAATTATTATCAATATATTCTTATTATAATTATTATTATTAGTGAAATTGTTTAATTTTTCATTATTATTGTGTAATTTCTTATGAACACCATTATTATTATTATTATTTTTATTATCATCCATCCATTTCTAGAGCCGCTTATTCTCACAAGGGTCTCGGGCTTGCTGGTGCCTATCCTAACTGGCTTCAGAACTGGTTGTCAGCCAATCGCAGGGCACACAGAGATGAACAAACCAATTCCCCTGCCATGCATGTTTTTGGAATGTGGGAGGAAACCGGAGGAACATGCAAACGCCACACGGGAAAGCAGAGCGAGGTGGATTTGAACTCAGGTGCCTGTGAGGCAGACATGCTATTCACTGCGCCACGAGCCACCTTTTTTTAATTATCATTCTTATTATTTAACTTTTTCCTTAAGATGTTGAAACAATCATACAGTAACCCCTCTTTTTTTTTACGGTTAATGGGGACCAAAAATGCCCCGGGAAAGGGGAAAAACTGCAATGCATTGAGGGTGTGATAGGAGAGGCCTGGAGTAGCAAGGAATCACTGTTTTTCCATTTATATTTTCCAGGGCCTGCCAGAGGACATTTTTTTTGTCATCCTTTATTTGACAAATAAGAAAAGAACATGTGAATGTAGCTCAACTTATGGCGAACAAACAAGCTAATTGAGAAGCAAAAGTTCATCGCCCTCTTTCTAGATGGAGAGACAAACCACAAGGACAAAGCAAGCTCTTTCAATTAGTTTTCCTCTGGCCTTTCAGCTAAGAATGCACATCCCAAGTATTCTTAATCTGAGGATATTTGTTTGTTTACTGAAGCAGGCTGGCTGTGTGCACACAGACAATGTGCTGCTAATATTGAAGCGACAAGAAGGACAACAGGAAGATTTTAATGAAAGAAATCTTCCTGTATTCTTAATCTTAATCTTTTCTTAATCTAATCTTAATCTTAATCATTCTTAATCTTCAAGTATTCTTAATCTGAGGATATTTGTTTGTTTACTGAAGCAGGCTGGCTGTGTGCACACAGACAATGTGCTGCTAATATTGAAGAGACAAGAAGGACAACAGGAAGATTTTAATGAAAGAAAGGGTGCGTACCAAAATACTATGCCTTTTATGACGTTATTAGATAATAAGAAGGTAAACTGTTCAACTCTTGCGAGAAAATTTGAAGTTGAACACTGTAAATCACCCGATGTTAGTGCACGTAGTGTGGGTTCACTTCACACGTTAAGTCAGTGGCGTAAAAGTAAGTGCAAATTGTTGTGCAAAAGTAAATGCAAATTGTTGTGCAAAAGTAAGCGCAAATTGTTGCCCATCTCAATGTGCTGCCTGGCAATAACTGACGACAAGGGGGTGGGGAGTGGTACTCGGTGAAGGCTCAGGTCCAAAACTCACCGCTCGTCAACTGTAAAATTATATATTGGTAATACAAGTCATTCTGGTGCAGAAAAAATGGTACACATTCCCATGTCCCTATTCAATTACTATAGTACATCATAACAAGATGCTATGGAAAAATCTGCAGTTTTGCTAGAAGCTTGCACACGTGTAAACACACACAGAACCCACACAAGATACAGATGAGGCACATGCGCACACACACACTCACACAAGCACATGTTTATGCAATCACAGCGATGTTTCTTTGTAAAAGGAAGCATTACCTCATTTCTAACAGTCAGCAGATCAACTTTCATCTCAGCACTGAGTGAAAGCAGCAATTTGACAAGTGCATTATATAGAATACGATGATATATTTTACAGAATTTACTTTTCCAGCACTAGTCACAACAAAACAAATTTAATTGACCCGTAGTCAAGTAATATCCTAAAATGGAAAACTTGGATATGAATGTTTAATAGTTTTGTGGTACATTCATTAAATCACTTAAAATATTTAACTTTCACACCTTGCTAATCATTGCAGTCAATTTTGATACTTATTTTCTCAAAATTTTAATCGTAACGCTCTATGGTGAGACTTGTGGCCCGATCATGAGTATAAATGTTGTGTATTCCAATCAGGGGTTAAAGTTTCCCTTTAGTTAAATGTCAAGTATGGTCTGCAGTAGAGCATCTTTTCAAACACGTGAACAGTCGGAATGTGGGGGGGAACGACAGTATCTGCCAATTAGTGATAGGAAACACATTTAGCTCAACAACAGACCACCATATTTCTCATGCACATTTTAACGCGCTTTGACGTACACAAATCTTCAGCGAGTAATGCTGCTGTAGCCAGCAGCAGTCTGAGGAGGATTCTAATGTCATACCCAACTGTATTTCAGTGCTGAGCAAACAACTAGTACACCTGTAATTGACCAGTTTATGAACACAAATGACAGCTTGGTCCATAAATGAGATATTGACACAATTCTCATTTCTTTGGCTTGAAAGTGTACTTACAGAAATCCCAAATTGAAGTCTTGATGGGTAAAGGCAGAAATATTGTAGAGTTTGCTAAATATCTAGTGTTCTAGTGTCTAGTGTAGTGTCAATTAGTGTGTCTCGTTCTGTATTTGCCAAAACAGTTAGTCTCAAATCACCCATGTTACTTTTAAAGTTTGAAAATCCAGTGTTGCTCCAAACACCAAATTGATCCCTTGCAAAAAAAAAAGGCATTCACAGCAGAAGTGTTTGCCAGGTTTAGCACCCCAGAAAAGTCCAGTGAACGGCCCTGTTTGCCCAGCCAGTAAAACAGAGAAGACGAGCTCATGCCCTGACCAGAAAAATGGCCACTTATAGTGCGCTGATTGGAAGTAGTGGACAAAATACGTTCCCACGCCCACGTTCTACGTCTTTAACGTAGACCAACCAAGCCACAAACCAACAGCTTGGTTGCTGAGCATAGTATGTGATTTGTGAGGCCTCTAGATGGCGATCTTATGACTCGATTGGCTATTACAACTGTCTATTAAGTATACGGCCACTCACATATCCAGAAGTTGCGCAGAAGCCTGCAACTTTTGCGGCAAATGCCCAAGCCCCTGCCTGGGTACAGTTAGATTTCATACTGCCAAGCAACGCAAGTTACCTGAATTGGCTAAAAACTCCAACTTAAAACTACCACACTGGCAGGAACGTAACCAAATGGATATAATAAGACTATCATTTTATATATAAAAATAAGTATATTTATTTAGTAAAAATAAATTTAAAATGAAATTGACTTTCATTATGGTTATTATAATTATTATAGTTTATTAAAGTTATGATAATGATGTCAGGTTATGTTAGGCCAGCAGAGAATGCCTTGCTGGCCCTGACGGCCCACCACTAAATAACTGATCTAAGAAAGCATTTCACTATTTTTTTTTACTTTTTCACCGTGACTTCCTGTTCATTGACCTTAATCCTGAATCGCCTCTGCCCCTGGCTGCTGCAGTATACGCTCAGGAGTTGAAAGGGTCAGCAAGCAGCTTCATTAGCAAGAACAGCAACAGGTCTGACATGTTACCTATGGCGTTGAAGCATAAACTAAAGTGTTGAGATTGTTTTACCTTTGTACATTTGCAGCAAGCATCTGTAATCAGACACATTCCATCTAAGCACCCCCGACCTTTGTTCACTGAGACTAACTTGAGCAAAGCTGACGACGACTGGCTTTTAAGGGTCACAGATCAGACCCTTTTTTTTTTCAAGCACTGTTTCAATGTAGATGTGAGGGTAAAGCTTGCCTTCCAACTGTGTGACTTCCCAGGATTTTTAGCTTACAAAAAAAGAACAGTTTACATTGATACGATCTTGCATGAAAAATTTACCAGCGGGGTCATAAATCATTATGTAATAAGTTATGACAGTGCCAGATTAATGTTTATAGAGTTATGGTGACTTGTGAAATTTGTTTTTCCCTTTTGAGAGGGTTTTACAAGAAGTGGTCTTTTATATTGTCAAGACACAGCCTTAGATATGAGAGGAAGTTGCAGCATTTTTAATAGTTATACTGAACTCTCCCTCTAAGCCATAAATCAAAGTAAAAAGCTGCAAGACGTGTCATCGACATTACACAATCTAAGTTATTGCTGGGCAAGCTTCCTAGACACCTGGGGAAAAACATACTACATACACATAGTTCAAAGTAGGAACAAATGTGGGTTTAATTTTATGATGGCTTCTATTCAAATATTGCCAAAAGTGTCAGCAAATAGTGTTAAATGCTGTCAATTGGAATCATACAAAGTGTCCGTTAAGTGAGCTTTTGAATGAATAAAATGCAATGTTCATCCTCACGGATGATTTAAATGAGCACACGGAGAGCACAGACTATGACCAAAGTAACAGAATGTTCTGTACAGACGGAAATCAACATGCACATGAGAGACGGGAGACGACGCCGTAAGTCATCTATGAGACATGTGCTACATCACAGAAAGACATGAGAAGCACTATAGCATCTATGCATTAGATAGCATATATGTGCATAACACAAAATAGCTTGAAATTGCCATGTCAGGTACTGAGACCTGGGGAACCTATCCCATGAACACAATGTGCCATATTTTTCAATCATTTACACTATTGGTCAGCCCATACATGTATATGTGATTTTAATTTTTTTTTGACCAATCTAAAGTGTTGTAAATTGCTTGCTCACTTTCACAAAGCAAAGATAATGGGTGAACAAACACGTTTTAGGTTACCTGAAAAATTAAGAGTTTGGAGATCCGAGAATTCCATTCAAGGCTAGCGATATGTTTTTATAATGTAAACAGATAAAAAAAATCAGATTTACCAGTAAAATATGAATTGGGCAACAGACTACAGTGTGAGCACAGCATCTGTTAAGAAGGAAAATGATCATCTAAAATAATCTATTGATTCTTAAATTGACCATTTGTCAGTTTCTGCGGTCATTTAAAGCCAACATGCTCTACAGTATGAACATAGCCCCGGACATGAAGGTTGAATGAACATCTAAGATAATCTGTTGATTCTTCACTTGACCGTTTTTCAGTTTCTCTGGTAATTAGCCAGGAGCACATGAGGTGCCATCGGCGTTCAGTCAACGCTGGCGCTTGGTATTTTACCATTGCCGCCTAGTATGTGGGGCCGTTTTTCTAGACCATTGATATCCAAATAGTTAGATAATTTTGGTGCTCTGTGTGCAAGGAACGTGAGCCAACAACGCATATGGCGATTGGCCTTGGGCGTGGCACATGCGCTCTTCATACACAAATTAGGCACCGTCAACTAATTCCTACTCCGAGAGTATGAATTAATTTATCTTTGGCAAAATTACACCTGCCTATAGCGATGTCAAGACAGAATGAAAAGACAAGGACAAACACCTCAGAGCTAGTTGTCTTGAATGGTTACATGATCCCATACACATGATCAGTGTGCCTCCCGGCGCTTACTAGGTCAGTGTTGGGTTTCCGGAGCTGTTCTAAATGGGTACACGGAAATGGGTACACGGATCGGCCGGAGCGTCAGGCAGGAGAATTGGATACTGTATACAAGCAAGATGTGAGAGTTGTTTGCTGACTGAGGATTAAATGACTTCATTCCACTAGTGGAACCTTCTCAAGGTTTGATCTTTTGCCCCAGATATTATTTTTTTAAAGTTTTTCCTTGCCCTTTTGGGAACCTAGTGCAAGGAATGCCGTTGTGGATTTGTTAAGCCCTTTGAGACTCTTTTGATTAAGGGCTATATACATAAATTTGACTTGACATTCATTGAACATGGTGAGTTTTTTTGTTTTTGTTTTTTGTTTTCTAAAATTGCTGGTTCAGCAGCGTGATTGAAACGACCACTGTAGCTAATGTTTACAGTAGTCTTGTTAATCATAACAGCAACAAACAAATGGGTGCATTGCTTACATCATGGAATCTTCTCAAAACACTCCTACTACTGTTGGGACATTAGAGTGAATTTTTCAGATCAGACATTTTGAGGCATCAGTCTGGTCTGGACTAAGTGTCCTGCGACTGAACTCAATTTCCAGTTCCTGTAGGTGACACAATACTTTTTCTCACATACTTTATCGGCTTAGAAAGAATCATGGCTTCCTCTTTAACGCTGTTCCACCTCTTCTGAACACATGCCTGCCGTTCTCATAGAAGTTCTGTCTCGGCTCGGTCTGAGTCTCACTCGGATGTGACATTCTGGAAAAGGAGGCTCTGTATTTGCTGTCTGAGCATCAAGTGGAGAGCATTCCTGGGGCAGGAAAATGAAAATAGGGGCAAGGTAGTGGGAATAATTTCAAATGCCAACTGGCCACAAATGAAATAATGCAATGAAGAAAGCAGAGGGGGACGCCAGCTGCATTTTTTTTTTCCAGACTGGAAAGAGCAAAGATGATACATGTGGACCCTTGGGGACAAGAGCCAATGGGATGATTCACTTGGTCTTCCAAAAAGGGGGGTGGCGGGTGGAGGACTGACAGAACATCTGCTGGGTGTCATGAAGCGGTCATAGCTCTCTGAACTAGTGCAGCTAACGCTACAGATACTCAATCGACAATGTAATATTTAAGAGTATGGTCTGAAGAAAAGTACACATGCAAAAACGCAATTGAGAGGTGCCCATGTGAATGGGTGCAGATGGCAAAGGGGAAGGAAAGATGCATGTCTCGTTGTTTCATAAACAAGGATCCCTCCCTCCACTTTCCTCCATTTAAGGCAACAAAAATATCTGTGCCTGGAAGGCACATGTTGTTTCCCAACTACTAAGAAAATACAATAATTTGCATTTCTGAATCAAAATGTTAATGACTTACTGAGTTCGGCTGTCAAACTCAGCAAGGCAGAGGCTGTTACCAGGCTGACATAGAATGAATGTTATCTGTAACCATGCCAACATGATATTAACCCAACATGTTTTTTTTCTTTTTTTGCCCACATGAGGCAAGAAAGCACTCGGAGGACCAAATCTGCCATTACAGTGTCGTGAGCTCTAAATTCTGACTCAATTGAACATGACATCACAGTGGACATAAGTCTTTAAAAAGTGTAAAAAATAAAAATAAATCCATAAATCAACTTTGTCATTTTTTAAGATGCAAGTTTCAATGTGTAGCATTTTATAGTCTGGAAATCATGGTACAGATCTCGAGATTTGTCAGATGTACAGGTATCTCGTATATGACTTCTTAACTTGTAAATTCCATAATCTAGCTTGGTTCTGAGAACTTTTGTGAATATTCCAATCCTTGTATGAGACATGTCTACTCAAGTCAGCCAATGGACAAAAACACACTTAATTATGTAGCTCTCATATTTTACAATATGTAGCCAATATAAAAACAGCTTACCACATTGGTTCTTTGTGTGCATTTATCTCCTACCCTGATGTGTTAACCTTTTATTGAGCCAATTTTTTCTTCATTGGAATTGGAAATGGATCAAAAAAGCTCTTTCCACTCAAACAAGGAGGTAGCAGATTATTTAAGAGATGAACTGTGTCATTTGACAAGTGTGTTTGCATGATTGAAAGCTTTGAGCTCAAACTGGCTCGGGCTTGTCCAGCATCATCCCTCAGTAATGCTGCTGTAGGCCTAGAATGTCTGTTATTTCCCACAAAGCACTGATCTACATTCCCCTGCTCAGATCACATTCATATCCTCTTATAATTTCAGACATTAGCAACAAATGTACTAATGTTGTGCAATCTTCAATTTGATATCCATTCATTAATATTCATTTTAAATCTAAAATTAATTACAACAACTATGTGCATTAACTACTGAATATTGTGTTTGGACATTAACAATTCATTGTGAATTTTACACCACAAATCCACTTTTCTAAACCACATATGGCAAAGAAAGAAAATTGGGACAGTGAAATGCAAACAGACGGCAACAATTTACACACTTTTCCAGCCAATTGTATAGATTTTTAATGTGATGATGATGTTTTCCATCTCTGGTGTGGAACATCACGAGACAAACTATCATCAGCTTCAGATTAGAAAACAGAACGGTAACCCAAATAAAACACAGGCTCCCTCAGGCTATTTCCCTTGTATGACCCACTAACCTGTTTCTCAGAGCTGTTTGTTCATTTGCCTTGAGCTAACTACACTTTGCTTTGTCTCTATATGTGACACTGAAACATGTACCGGTACATTCCCTACGACGGAACGTAGCACCAAATTGTATTGGCTTTGAGGTATTGCTAAAAATGGAACTCTCTCATGCAAAAAAAAACAAAAAAACTGAAGAATCTAACAAACATTTATACAAAAAATTAATTTACACATGTATGCCTCCTGAAATCCTTACAGTATAATATGAAATTACAACTCAACAAAGTGGCAGTCAAATGCTGGGATTTCTCAAAAGAATGTTAAGCAGCAAATACTCCAAACCTGGGGGATTGAACCACTGACTTGGATCTGGTGGTCTTTTGAGTATTAGCCGTGGAAAACATGAGTGGTAAATGAGTGGAAAATATGCATTGCATTATCTGTCTGGGCCTTGCGGTGGAGAGTTCTCACAGCAGTAAATATGAACAACATCTGGCCTAGAGATATGGCCTCAAAAAAGCAAGATGAGCACAGGTTGGGTGAACTCTTTTGATGTTGTGTTTCCCTGTAGAGAATAGTTTTCCCAAAAACATTACACTAGCAGAGTTAATTTTCTGGACTTATTCATAAAATAACATTGTTTGTCAAATTTAACAAGAAGCTACTTTATTAAATAGGGAAATATTTCATTGATGCATAACAAATGGCAAATAATTGGAGTAAAGGGGAAGGAAATTTTACAATTCCTGTAAAAACGGGCCAATGTTGTAAACTGAATAATGTTTAGGATCGTCATAAGTTCACCCAATCATTAAAAGACACCAGCCCTCAATGAAAGTTGTAGAATAGTAATTACAATTATTTATACTCCTTCATAGGAAAAGATGATTGCATTTATCTTTAGTAACATAGCTGGGTAAAAACTTTGGAAACATGTTTCAACTAATACGGTCGCTTAAATTAACTCTTAAAAATGCACAGCTGTGAACTGAAAGTCATTACAGGTCATAAAGCATCACTCACAATTTAAAGCTGCAGGAAAAAAAAATGTGCAAAGTTGTCATTCTGGTAAAGGGTTGATTTTTTTTTTTGAATATGTTGCTGCATAGTGTGGATAGCTTTGGTAATAATTTCCAATGTTGGAATAAAAGAAAGACATTGGTTTTGAAGGTGTTTCCAAACTTTTGACTGGTCCGCAAGGTCAAAGGAAAAAAAAAGTCCTTATGCATCACGTGCCATTACAATTGTCCCTCCGTGGTACTCGCACAAATTATCCACCCTATACTGCTTAGTATAAGCGATAGTAATGTTGACCAATTATGTGGCACTATCAAAATAACTATTCAAGAGTAATGTAACTAACATCTGTCAAATTCAAAGAAAGAAGAATGTATAGCATGAATTGACAGGATTTTATGAATATTTTAAATATTTTGAATAATACTATTATTTTAATAAGATTTAAAATGTATGCGTGCACATCATTTTTACTAGTTGGCCTGGTCTTGACTGAATACATATTCCCGTTATTTCTTTAACCGCCTGATATTAATTAAGAGTGAGAATTTTATTGCTAAAATAAATTAAATAATTAAAAAAGAATGTAAAAAAGTGATTGAATGTATATTGGTAAATGAATAGTTTGCCTTAGTAATATGAAACACTATTTCATCTCTAGCAACTCATGCATAGGAAAAAACTTAAAGAGAGCATGCATACTTTTTGCTCATGCTACAATATTAAAAAAAAAAAAAAAAAGTTATGACAAAGAGCAATTAGGTACTGATTGACAACGTGTGCTTCCCAACAGTTCAGATTACTGTATTTCAGCCAGTCAGTGGCCAAGGATTAAATTTTCCACTTGGGAATTTGAATGAACCCTTATGTTGTGTGATACACAAAGACTTGTAGACTTCTAACAGGTGATCTCGATGCCAAACAACAACAGATCTTATGGAAGAGTGGGAGGAATGAGCTATTATACCAGACAGTAAAATATTGTTCATGTGCCTCTGAAATACTAATCTTAATTATTTAGTGATCTTTACTTATTTGCCTTTTGACTCTATGGTTCCCACACCAATAACGATAATCATCAAACAGCATTTAGAGCGTGTAACTACTAATGCCTGGAATGTGTATATCTATGTGTATTTACCACAGGGTTAGTTAACTCTAAATCATCTCATCTCCTACCTGTGGAGTGGCAGGGTTGAAGGCCACACTGAGCACCGTCTCAGAGTGTCTCTGGAGCTTGTGGAGGTAGCTGCTACTTCTTATGTCATACACATATGCCTGAAATCAAGATGATGGACTAAATGAACACCTGCAACTGAGGCCTATTATGGAGATGAGAACATGAATATGTATCAAAATTTGTGTAAGTGTCTCCCCAGCAACTGAACATAAATCAAAGTATCCCCAAAAAGAACATCACATACAGTACCAAGATTTCATCACAACATCCGTAAAGCTGATATATTTTGAGAGTGATACTGTACAAACTTTCTGAAATGTAACATGCATTCATGTTGAAAAGTCTTTTCTATCACCAACATTTTGTTTACCTTTTCATGCATGTGTTATGTAGGTAGCTGAATTTTTAAATGTGAAAAGTCTTCATACTATATATATTCAAGACAAATTTACTAACTTGTAACTGTACGGTTGTCCCTCCCCCATTTCACTGTGGTCTCATGGAGAGACACAATTATATTAGCGGTGCCCAGAAGTCTAATTAAAGTGAAGCCTGTAACTGACCAAACATGATAACAATCACAGTTTACACTATAAGGTAGGGTAGTGTAAAAGTATTTTGTAATAAATTGCAATAATTCATTACAAAATACCTTTACCTGCATGGTCGTGACAATGATGTAGTTGTCATCTACTTGATCATTACCTCACGGCGTGACCAGCATTTATGTAAAGAAAAATGCGTTCTTTTTTTAAGCAAGATCAAAACAAACATGCTGACGAAGTTGTCAAAAATGTTCGTAAGTCGCCAAGTTTGGTTGAATAAAAGAGTAGATGGACAATGATTCATTTTTTGATGTCAAAAAACAATGCATCCAAAGGACGCCTGTTCATTTGAAAGTATGTGTCCTGGTCAAACAAGATGCGTCTTGGATGCAGGTACCCAGGAAATGAGAGCACTGTATAACACCCTTAATTTTAGGGTAAAATTCTGGTCTTTTCTTTGTTACTGTGTGTAAGACACACCAACACTTTGGCAATAATGTAAAAACTATAGCAAAACAGAATAAATCTGAATGCAGCTTCAGTGTAATGTTGAATGCACTCCATACAGTTATTTTTCTTTTTCCTCGCGGCGCAGCTTGAGTTCTTTTTGCCATAAATACCCGAAGTTGAGCACCATGGTGCTCCATTATTGTTTATGATTGTGTATATGCCAAAAGATCACAATTAAAAAATGAGTCAAATGGAGAAAACTGAGTTCTCTAACTGGTGCACACAGCTCAATACCTTTCCACTGTTAATTGAATCAGTTGGAGACATCATAAACTCTCTGCTTTAGTCATATTCCTGTGTGTAAAGAAGTATTGTCCTCGGACGTTAGTTCAGTTTACTTGGTTTTTTTGTTTTTTTTTAAAATTGAAAATAATGCTGAAACAACCTCTGCGAACACGAGCTGCTGTTAGCTGCAACAGGCACTGGCTGTTAACAGCCAACTGACGTCCGCTCTATAGCTTGTCCACTTATGGTAATTATTTTAAGTAAAAATACGACCAATATGAAAATGTGCATCTGTGCGTTAAAACCCGGCATATGTGGCTGACGGATCAATCTTCCTCTGATGGTGTCAAAGAAAAAAAACAAAAAAAACCAAATCTTTAACTTACCTTTCATGGTATGCACCATACTTTTGGCCTTCATTTTTAGGAAAAAATACATCTGATAGTTTGGGAATTACGGTAAGCTGTTTGTTGACATCCTGAATCATCGGTTGAATGTGTTTTCAGAACAAAGTTGTGGGTTGAATGTGTTTTCAGAACAAAGTTGTGTTGTTTGTATCGGCAGTCAAGAGCAGCACTTGTGGTCAAGGACAGCTTGTTAGGAACACTTACATTGAAGATGTGAAGATTCTCAGAGATATGAATTTATGAATCATTTGCCCAACTTTTTTCCTTTTCTGCCTGCAATCATCAAGCTTTAAGAGCCTTGTGCTTGCTTGAGTGCACCAAGCAGATACAAACAGATTTGGAGATACATGTTCTCTACCAGACGACGACTCATCAGATTCCTGCAGCTGTTTTGTATTGGGATTCTCCGAAAAAGGATAAAGGAAAACTGGAAAACCATCCATGGGTAGAAGGTTTCCTCTCCAAGGCTTGTGATACATTTGCTGTCTAACAGGGCATGACTTGACTGCTGGGGACATTTTGTCAATTCAATGTAACGTGAGACCTCAGACATCTCCATTTATAAGAACAGCAGAGCAGCAATTTAGCTTACGCTAATTCAATAATTTCGATTCATTTTATACTTTTTCTTTCCGTTGCCTGTTCTGCATATTCTGCTAGGATAGAGGGTAAGCTGGAATCTATCGCTGACTTTGGGCAAGAGGCAGTATATATCCTTCCCTGGTTGCCAACCTGATATTTATATTACTATTATTGTGGGAGCAGTACTTAGAAAAAAAAAAAAAAAAAAAAAAAAAAAAAAAAAATATATATATATATATATATATATATATATATATATATATATATATATATATATATATATATATATATATATGTAGAATCTGCTTAGCTTATCTTTAACAGCAACACACATTTGCTCGCAGTATTTTCAAATCTTCGCATTGTCCAAATAAATGTTAAAAAGTGAATATTTCCTTCCACTGAGTTTTACTCAAACAAACAGCATAAAAAGAAACAGTACATTTTCCAAAAGACTTTGAAGGCAAGTGTAAGTCACTGTCTGGAAAAACAATTTCAAAACACTATTTCAACATGATGTTGAGTCGGACTTTGGAAAAAGGTCTGAGACCAATTAAAAGTGTCGACGTCAAGTTAAAAAAAAAAAATCTTGTGTTGTAAAATCTTGTGTTAAATCTTGGTGTTAAATTGGAAACCCCAAACACATCACTGTGGGGCAATAGAATGTCATGATTTTTCCCATCCAATCAGTGAAAAAAATTACAATACGGAAAAAAACATTCATTCACCACATAACTGGTAGTACAATGATATAACATAGTATTGAAATACGACCGTACAAATAAAATGGAACAAAAGCAAAGAAGCTTTGTATTGTGTTGTTATTTGAGTTCAGAGTTTTGAGTTTCTGAATATTTCAACAATTAAGTACTTTAAAGAGTTCATTACTTTTTTTTTTTAGCTAAACAAATCCTAAACGTATATTGGCAAGTATGAAAATGTCCTGTATATAGACTCTATATTCATCAAATTTCTGATATATTGGCCTAGATTAAGATGCAATTTGTGCATTGAATTACATGTTGTGAAACCACATCGTAACCACACAGTGATGGCACAGGTCTTAATCGTCCCGTAAATCAAATGTTCATCCAGAACCTAAAATGACTTCATTCACAGGCACTCTGTGGTTTTTCTTTCCTTTTTGCTTTGTTAGCTGATTTTCAGGCATTAATTTGTCACTTTGAAGGGCACACGGAAAATTTTATGTAGCTACTACTTACACATCTGTCCTCTGAGCCGCACGCAACGAATCGACCACACGGCGAAAAAGCAGAAGAGCAGGAATGGCAACGGTTCACATGGTTGTCGTAACGGCGTACACACCTGAGAAGATGCGTACAATGGGAAGGAATTCTGAGTTATACAAAACAAAGGGGATGCAGTACTAATCATTTACCTGAAAAAACTACTTCATCTTCCACGAGAGTCAAGTATCAAAATATGTCAAATTAACTTTTTCTGCTTTGAAATTTAACCCAATTTAGCAGGGGACTAGGTATTTAAATGAGCAAAAACAAGAACAAACAATTTCAACGTTCACATTATGACTTGACGCCATAGTATACCTCACAAGACCTACAGATGAACTATGATAATTGTGTTTTACTTTTTCTTTGGCTTTTCATGTCACAAGGTGATGACATTCAAAGTACTAATACTGGGTTACTAATAATTCAACATGAACATATGCATCATTGGTAATTGATGGAGTGTTTCAATATTGTACCATGCATTTAAAGGTCAGTTATTTGAAAGATGGATATCCAGGACAGTGCTCCTTGTGCACTACAGCATGATTTATGTGTAGGTACGCTTAGATCATAGCAGCACACAACGGAAACCAACTGCTGCCTCAGCCAATGTTTTCTTTACATTTCACAAAAATGTGAATCTGTGGTGGTGAAGAATTTGACCGTGGCTAAAATAAAATGCAGGAAAGAGGAGGCAATGGATGACAAATGGCTGCCTGTCACCACATGCTGGGCTGTGCGCTTGCTTTGCAACAGCATGAAATGTCTTTACAATGCCACTGACAGCTATTTGAGCTAAGGTCTCGCTATATAAACTGAAATGTTGGCAGATTCAAGCCTGAACCGGATCTGGTGAGAACATGCCTTTGACATTCATGTTGTTGTAATCAAACTGAGCAAAAATTAGGTCAAAGACATAGGCTACTGAATTTCCAATATGAAAGTGGAGAGAATTATAATATATAGTGTACTTTTTAATAGACCATTGCAGTTTTTTTTCAACATCATAGTTGTAAAATGTTCTTGGAGTTGTTTCAAAAAGGTGCCTTGCTGGTACATCTGAGGAAATAGGTCACACTGACTGTGACTTCACCTGTATTTCTTTTGACTTCACCTGTCTCTGTCTTGCGAAGGTCCCTCAACAGAAATGGTTTAAAGTGACAATGTGTAGAATTTAGTGACCACCCTACCTTCACCAAGTTCTCCTACTCATAGTGCAAATAATGTCAGCCTCCTGTTAGGTAGGCGCGATGTATGTAATATATCACAGTTTACTTGAACTACAATTATACGAAAAAAAAAAAAACGTTAACACATCATACAAAGATGTCACACACAAGACGTCTTGACCATTATCTTTAACAGTCTCAACATTGCATTTTAATTACTTTAAATATTGTGACCTACTGACCGGTAGAAAGATGCCCAGTATCTTTGAATTAATAACATACATCCATTATCCTGACTGCTTATCCTCACAAGGCTGGCGGGCAATTAGAAAACAAATAATTAATAACATATCAAATTGTATTCACATGGAGTTAGTCAGAAATCGGTTGAAAACTGAGACATAGCGACCCATGAGTAATCCACGGCCAATTAAGTTCTAATCAGACTCCTTATTTTATGCACCTTAGAAGCAAGAAATAACACCAAAAAAGAAAATATTTCCAAGCCAAGATATTCCCTGCCCAAAATACGATGA
The DNA here is from genome assembly GCF_059441005.1 of Hippichthys cyanospilos. Lineage (NCBI taxonomy): Eukaryota > Metazoa > Chordata > Actinopteri > Syngnathiformes > Syngnathidae > Hippichthys > Hippichthys cyanospilos. The sequence goes on along the minus strand of NC_142376.1, from coordinate 16,612,372 downwards.
AATGGGCTGCCGCCAAGCTAACCCATAATCCTTAAAATCGTAAGTGGTGGAGAAGGGATGCAGGCATGGATGCATGCATACATGAACACTTGAGGGACAGTTCATCATTTTTGTATTTACCAAGTAATTTTTACTGACACAAAAATACATTTGAACATTTAGTGTTAAAACACATTGAGTGGAACTAGTTGGCGACCGAAAGGGGAAAAAAAAAAGTTAACTGAAAAAACATCCCTTCTGGATCCCCTGGGGAACATCAAATAGCACTGTCAACTATGCTGGCATGAGTTCAAGCCCAGTTAGACAAAACGAGAAAGGTATTTCCCAGTACTGTGACCCAGTTAAAAACAGTAAATAGAGAAAACAGACACTTAAAAATAAAAATGTGAAGTACAGTGACATATTATAGCGGTGACAACATGTCAAGTAAATGGGAGCTAGTAAAACTTGGGAGATATAAGAAAAACAGGAAGAGAGTAGCACTGTTGGGAGTAAAACCTAAATTCTGAAACAGTCTGTTGTCTTTGACCTCACAGAGGAACTTTCCCATTTGGTGGGAAAGGTCCACATATCGAATGTCAAATGTGACCCAGCTCTTACACTGTTGTCCAATACTAATTTTGAACTGTTGAATGAAAAACATGTGGAGATGTAAAAAAAGATGACCCAACCGATCAACACAACTCTGACAATAAGCAGTGTACCCAGTTCGAGTTTAAACACTTCTTTGGTTTTTAAGGTCCCCTCCATGAGCCGTCACCTTACCGTGGGGAGGGGTTTGCATGTCCCAATAATCCGAGGGGCAGAGTTGTCTGGGGCTTTATGCCCCTGTCAGGGTCACCCATACCCACGGCAAATAGATCCTAAGTGAGGGACCAGATTAAGCACGGTTCATAGAACCCATATAATGAGTAATAATAATGGACACAGGTTTCCCTTGCCAGGTTTCCCTGCCCCCTTTGGAACCAGGCCTGGGGGTGGGACTTTTTGGCTAGCGTTGGAGCCGGGCATAATCCAAAAAGGCAACGTGGGTACCCCTTCCCTATGGGCTCACCACCTGTGGGAGGGTCCATCGGGGTCGGGTGCAGTGTGAGTTGGGCAGCAGCCAGGGATGGGGACCTCCCATTTCCAGTTGCAGAAGCTGGCTCTCGGGACATGGAATGTCACCTCTCTGACAGGGAAGGAGCCTGAGATGTGTATGAGGCAGAACATTTCAGAATAGACTAAGTTTGGACTTGCCTCCACACACATCTTAAGTTTTGTTGCCAATCCTCTTGAAAGGGGTTAGACTTTCTTCCACTCTTGAGTTACCCACGGTGAGAGGAGCAGAGCAGGAGTGTGCATACTTATTGCCCGGCTCGACGCCTGTACAACGTGGTTCACCCCGGTGGATGAGAGGGTAGCCTCCCTCTGCCTTTGGGTAGGGGGACGGTTCGTGACTGTTGTCTGTGCCTTTGCACCAAACAACAGTTTTTGGAGTCTTTGGAGGGTGTGCTGCTGCGGACTGCTCCCTCTGGGTACTCCCTTGCTGAGGGATTTCAATGCTCATGTGGGCAATAAAAATGAGACCCGGAGGGGCGGGATCCTCAGCAGGATCCACAAGGCTGCAAGGAAGTTCACCCAACCAGTCTACATGGGTAGGTTCTATACTGGGTGTAAACTGGATTTCCATAGCGTCATCATAAATTCGTGCTGTTAATACCATGCAATATTTTATTTGATATTTTAAAATATATTTATACTATTCCTATTTTCTCAGCCTCCCAAAGAATGGGGATCAAGGAGATGACAACCAGATTATTGTTATGACCATGCTTTCGGAGTAACTTCAGATTAAAATTGTTTTATTTTGAAGCATTGTGTGTTGTCTTTCCTTACAACCAGCCGCATCATGGCTCATCGAGACACATGCTAATTTCATCAATTAAAAGAAAAAAAAAACCCTTCAGAGCACACATAACACGTGCTACTTAAAACTATCAGTGGTTGCAATGAGAAGATGATGATGATGGATGCTATATGTAAATTCATTCTATTTTAATAGATTTTACTGCAACATTTGGTAATAGCCATTGTTCTTTTTTTTTTTTTTTTTTTTTTACGCGATTTTTGAGACTCCGAACATTTCTATTGGGACCAATTGTTTTACAGTACAGTTATGTGAGTCTTGGGGACCCAACAGTTTTCAGAGGTAAAATGACCATTGAATCATATTTTTCTGGAAAGATGTTTGGCTGGAAAATAATCTTGAGAGATCATTTTGATATTTGGTGAGGTCAAGAGGTATACAGTCAACAGCTATGTTTAATAGAAGAAGTAAACCCATTATGCAAAAATAAATCAAATAATTTTGTGCTAAACAGCTCTGTAGCCTTAGGAAAACTACTTATCATTGGTGCATATGTGGGAAATTGTTCAGTTTGCTATTGGGAGGAGTAAGATACATTTTGTGAAAAAAAGTTACTTTTTCTGATGTTTCTAATTTTGACCTAATTCCTCAGTGATGGATACACTGAGGATGCAATTAATGAGGCCAGTAAGATGTTCCTTCTTTAATGTCAAAAAAAAAATGCCTGTTAAACATTATTTTCCTTACTATTTATAGTTTTTTTCTACTCTATTTTCTTTTAATTTCATTTCTTGTCTTTAGACACATTGTTTTATTTGTAAAATAAGTTCTCTTACCAACAACAGTTTTGGCTGTCAAAACTCAAACCTTCCTAAGAGCGGTTTCCGCTTTCTAGTGTGAGATGGAGCCATCTCGTGTGATGTCGCAAAAACTATGAAAAAAAAAATTCTTGGCTCTGTGTCACGTGTTCAAGAATATGACCAAGCATTTTGATGTATTTTTGCTAACCTCACTTTTGTCCAATGAAAAATATGTTATTCTTGAGAAAATATGTTTGTAGATGGTTTCAACAGACCACAAAAAAACAAAACAAGAGGCATATGCATTATCAAATCTCTTCCCTTAACATCAAGCCAAGTTAAGAATGCTTTAGTTTAAAGTATTTCTGATCGGTATATATAAACACAATATTTTATTTTGTGCAAAATAAGTTTTCAATTTAATTTGTTCAATTTATTGAATTGAATTGCTACTGGCTTATACAAAATCAAAATGAATTTGGTCACCTATATTTAAAAAAAAAAGTTAACACTAACCGAAGGGTGCGAAGATCCCACATCTTCAAGCCATCCGTAACTGCACTGGTGAGGAAGAGGTTATAGGATTCTGCTGCCTGTGTGCTGAACATTGAACCCTGTGAAGCATACACAAATGGAGAAAAATGCCTCGTCAGGACACGCATCACTCAAATAGTTTGCGACTTAGCTTCTTAGAATATCAAGTGCTGGAAACTACTTTTGCAATATAGTCTGTATAAGCAAACGGCTTCCAAATATTTTATTCCTCGCACAATATTGTGCAGAGAAATAGAACTGAAGCCAATGGTAGTGAAGCTGGAATGTGAGATGTTTTCTTTTCAACAATTTGTTTTCCATCCTTGATCCTCCACAGAGATCACACTCTGTAAGATATAAAGTTTCCACAGCACACATATGGCATCCCTACCAACTTATCAGATGAAGCATAAAAGTGTGTCTGAAATAGAGGGAGAGGTTTCGTGTTTGGATTTCCATTAAGAGTGTGAAAACGGGTGTCTGAGAGGGCATTTCCAGTTCAGTTTTCCGAGAAGTCCTCTGCGCTTCTGCTTTGATGAGTTCCAGGTGAGGTTTTACTGAAAAGACAATGGAAATTTCAATAGGGGAATGTTGTTTCCCATGCTGCAGTTCTTCAGATTGGTCAGCTTTGACACGAAAGCAAGGTAAATGATAAGCGACTTCATGTGTCCAGGCTGAGGCAATCCTGACGATCCTCTCTGGTATTACCCCTCGAGCACCCATTGATGCAATAGCTCAGCTGAAACAACACTGTCAACAATGATGGTGCACATTAGCTGGCGTGACAGTAAAGGGGCACCTGTGAGGGTAGGGCGTACACAACACACGAACGCATTCATTTGATCCATGCCACTGGCTGCAGTGTATCTAGCTAATCCAGAAAGAATGGGATGCAACCGCACGGGGTAATGAGGTACAAGCGCTGCCAAGGTTCACACATTTATTTTGGTGAGGATCTTGAGAATGATTAGTGGTGGGCATTTTACATTTTTTGCTGGTCCATCAGTTGTCAGTCGTTGGTGCCCCGCCCGGTCTGTCATTGCCGGTCTGCCGTTTCTTTCAGAGCATAACTTATGATCGTCATTCTGTCGTTTTGTCAGCCAATCGTTTGGTCTGTCACTCACTTCTGTCCTCCTCAAAGAATAAAAAAACTCTCCGTCATCTTACTAAAAAATAAAAATGATTAAACCTCTGAAAAAAATCATATTAAACTACTTTACACAGCTTGGCCTTAAAGGGGCCGTAACATGACAAGTTTTAGAAAAGATGGCATGGCAGCTACACAGTCAGAGCAAACGAGATGTTTTACTTCCTGGTTAGAAAAATAGGTACCATAAAACTCAGATTCAATTAGAAGTAAAATTGTTAATGTCCCAAACATAATTTATATGCACACATTACACTGTGGAAAGTGCTTAAATATTATGTTACGGCCCCTTTAAGTAAAAAGCAAAAGCTAAGTCTTCACTTCAATCATCCAAACTAAATAAGATGAGTGTGAGACAAAATAAACTAATCATACACCACAAATGTGTAGTGTGTGTTCCCTTGGCACTGCACTAAGCAATCATGTCCACATGGGAGCATACATATCAAACAGCATGTATGTTCAATTTGTGCTGTCAGGACTATAGACTGCAGATAGCAATTACATTCGCTAGAGACCACACACACACACATCATTGTGAATCACATTCACTCGGGAGCACACACAAACTGCTGTGATTCAGGCACATTTATCTTTCTGGGCATTTTTTTTTCAGAAATGCTAGCATAAAACTAAATTCACTTGATACATATTACAGTGTTCCATTTCGCCTGTGTCCCTGCATCCACGATGCATAGCTTTTGCCAGGGGACACATACTTTCAAATCAACATGCTTCCCTCGGACGCATTGTTTTTTTTAATACATCAAAATATTAATCATTGTCCATCAACTCTTTAATTCAACAAAACTTGACGCCTTATGAACATTATCAACAACTTTGTCCGTCATTTTGATCCTACTGAAAAAAGTAACGTAATAAATGTTATGATTTATGATGTTGTACTCATATAAGACAGTATTTTTGAAAAAAATATATGAAGTTGTTGTTTTAAATAATAGATTAATAAATAATAGAATAATAGATCAGAATAGATTTTCCTCCATGCGCCCACAATCTTAAACAAGTTTGACACCCCTGCTCCGGATAGTGCAGTAGTTCTCAAATGGTTTACCTTCAGGAGGAAAAACATTTTCCCCATCATCAAGTTGTGGGACACATTTTTAAAACATTCACAATTATTTCACAGAAAAAATGCACAGTGGACTTGTCTGTCCTGACAAAGATTCTGGGATCTTCTAAAAAGTAACTTAAGGCCCAAAGCAAATGATGATGGACGCTACATGTAAGAGAGATCAGAGTCACTTTTGGATGTGCCCATTGGTTACTTGAATGCCATCACCTCCCAGGCATCTCAGAATGCTTTGCTCAACTATGTGTAAGCAATTCATTCATTGAAATCATATTAATAACACAAAACTCTTAAAACTTAATTCTAAAAATTGCTTTTTACTTTAGGCCTGTATAATGATTGCACTTTGCAAGATTGTGTACTACAGTATCTAATTCATTCATTAAATTGACATCCGATGTGGGCTACCTTCAATATGGATTAAATATGGCTCAGTGTTCCATACTAATGCTCTACCACTCAGCCAATAATTCCTGGGTTCATACATGTATGGTTGCTGCCTATTTAGACTGTGTTTACACTTCCATGCTCCCAAGTACCATGATTCTCCAAATATAATACGCACATTTTTTCCTAAAAATGAAGGCCAAATGTATAGGTGCATCTTATAAACGGTTTTTTTTGGGAGGAGAATTGCTCTGTCAGCCACACAAGCCGAGTTTTGTCACATGTGCATTTTTATATCGGCTTGTTTTCTTTCTTACAATAATTACTGTAAAGGTACGAGCTAGAGACTGCTCTTGGCTGTTAGCTGCCAGTGCGTGTTGCAGCTAACAGCAGCTCATGCTAGCTGAGGTTGTTACGTCATCATTTAAAAAAAAAGAAGTGAGCAGACTGAACCAATGTCTGAGTCCATCCTTGTTCACTTGGAAAGGGACAGTTCTCATGGTTTTGTTTAAGACATTTACTTAATTGACTGTAAATAATCAGCAGACATCGCCCGTTTAAATTAATCTGATATTTACAGTTTTCATTGTGAGTGATTCACAATTCTGTTCTTCAGAGCACAATAATGGCTATGGACGCAGGCCCGAGGTGTCTACTTGTTAGACAACAGCAAACTGCGCGCACGCTGAAAAACAGAAACCAAAACGGGATCATGGAACAGGGGTGTTCCAAGGCCATCATTTTACGTGGAATATCCTCCTGCCATCTCACATGGCACTTATAATCTCAATAAACCAAGGGTTCAAACAGACAACGAGATGAATGATAATGACCATGAATTTTTAGCCACTGACTTGCCTCATCACACCACGAGCTAACATGTTTGCTGCCCGACAGATAATGTGCTCCTTATGTAACCACACTAACGCTCATAGATGTCTTACGCAACTACATAACATCTGCCAAATAGATGATCCTTCACATTGAAGATGGAACTTGCATGACCTTTTAATGCCAAAACAAATAAATTTCCCTTTGTGTGGGTCTGGTCTAGATAAGGGTATTCTTTGAGTCTTCCCAATCACAAAACAAATGACCTATATACAGTAACAATATGCATTTTAGTTCAACTACAAGTGAGATATGTGCTAAACATTGTAGTGACAGTTGGATGAGTTTTAAGGAATTTAACTGGGTTAAGCTCTTAAACTGTGGAAACATTGAGTTATAAATTAGATAAGGGGAATTAAACGTGTCAGCGTATTTCATGCTATTTCATGAAGCAAAGGTTACTCCTTTTAAAGATTATTGGAGTTCTGTCTTGTAAAAACAAAGAGTACATTAAGTTAAAAAATGTATGAACTGCTGCACTTTAGTTGCATTTTTTTGAATGGTACATTGGGCTATATAACAAACTTCACTGATTAATATGGTTTTATTTTTTACACTAGTATTTATCAGTCATCTTGATTTTTTGTAGTCTAACATTTTTAGTTGAATTATTTATTTTTTTTATTTTAAGTATGCACAGTAACAGACAAACAAGGAAAAACAAACAACAAAAGTGGCAGCAAAAACAAACCATGGGAGCTGCCAAATAAAAGAAACGGGTTGTCCATGTTTATATCCTTTTTATCACCTAGTCATTTAGCTGAACAGGCATTGCAAAAATAACACAGTAACACTGAGTATGAGCAAGTGTCAGTCTTTGAGGTGGAACGGCTCACTGCACCCCCCTCCCTCCTCACTTGAATTAATACATTAATATTGGGTGGCACGGATTAGGGTTGGCACTTTAGGAGTGGCACTTTCGCCTCACAGATCGAGTTCAATTCCCGCACAGGCCTTCCTTGTGTACGGTTAGCATATTCTCTCCGTGCCCGCATGTGTTTTCTCCAAGTAGTTCAGTTTCCTTCCTCCCATAACTCAAAAACATAGGTAAGTGAACTGGACACTCCAAATTGCCCTTATGTGTGAGTGTGAGTAGTTATTTTTCTCCATATGCCCTGCAATTGTCTGGCAACCAATTTATGGTGTCTGAAAAATAACTTAGTGGTAATTTATTTAAATCTAGGGGCACTTCAACTTCAGGGGGTAAATTTTTCACAGGGGGACTCAAACACTGTCCATATAACCGACCTGAGAGAATCATCTTTGGCCTTCGCCTACCATACACTAGTTCCTGGGGTCTGGACACCACTCTATACAGAGTGTAGTTGTGCCACGCATAGGACGTAACACTTAACAACTGGCTGGCGTGCACTCTGCGGAAAATTGATAGCTGGGTAATGTCAGAAGTGTCATGCTCTCATCTACAGCATGGAAAATGCGATTAAATATTTTTCCTTTATCTCAGCTTTGCTCTTTTAGATTGCTAAACACGCTCAGCAATGGTGTTTCTGCTCAGGCTCACATTTAAAAAGAGTTGCCTTTTGTCTGGGCAAATTGCGTCAAAATCTTGAAGCATAAAGTTTTTGATAAAATCCCACTCCGTAAATGGCCGGGCTGATTTCGCGAACACTTCTGCCTCCCTTTATATATATATATATATATATATATATATATATATATATATATATTTTTTTTTTTTTTTTTTTTTTTTCTGAACAGAACCTGCCAGGTTTTAAGACCTTGTTTAATTCCTTCCACCTTCTGTAGCCTTTGTTTCATGTTTTTTTTGTTGTTGTTTTTGTCTCCATGTTTCACTTTACAATGCCGTTTTCTCAAAGTATACTGTTTAACTACCACCAAAATTTCTCCACACAGAAGACAAACCGGTTTTCCAGGGTCTTCAATTAACTTAACACATATGTTTTTGCAATGTGGGAAGAATCTAGAGTACCGGTACACGAAAAAATTAGATATCTAGAGTGTTTCCAACATGGGCCCAGGATTGAAAACCTCTCAGCTGTGTGGAGACATTGATAGTAAATATATTGTCTTAAAACAATATATTGTCTTAAAACAATTTTTCATCTCTATGTATATTTTTAATGCATCCAACAGACCTTATAACTTCAATTTGTCACACGGTATAGATGGGGTTTCTAGGTTATTTAGCTTAAAACAGGTGTTACTGAAATTGACACAAAAACAGTAGCATGACAAACCTAAGTACAGTTAAAAAAAAACAATACATTTTGAATAGGGGCAGTAAAATTTTGAGAGAACTACCTTGTTTTGTGTGATACAATGGACAGCTCTGCTGTGAGCATCAGGCACCTCTGCAGCGACCATACCTTTGTTCAGGTCAAACACTTGAATAGAACGATTGGAAGCACATGCCAGAACAATGTCTGAGGCAGGAAAGTTATGGGAACTATTGTGGGATCAAGACAAGTACAGAATCAAGTTCAAATTAAGGGAAAAATGACATAAGATAAAAAGAAAGAGTAGGCATTATTATCAGTATTTTACTTTGCCCATGTATAATACTGTAGTCAACAAGTAGACCACCAGTTTGGTTGACATCACAATTAAACAATAATAATTATTATTGGAACGTGTGAGGAAACCAGGTTACCAGGATAATTAATAATGAAATTTTATATATATATTACAATAAAACCAGCAGCAGGGGCTTCAAAGGAGGCCAGCTTTCATCGCATCAGGTTCATAGGGCTAGGTAACGAGATAACAGTAGGTAAGAGAAATGAAAGGATACAGACGAAGAAATCATTGATAGCAGACAAGTCTGTAATATCCGTTCCTGAGGATGTTGAAAAGCAGCTTGACAATTTGGCATAACTTCGTTGCTGATACCTGGTATTGAAAAATTAAAAAACGAAGACCAGTATACAGTGAAGTAGTCTTATTCCTTACAAATGAACGTATAGATTATGTTAATGTTCAGGTGTTTTTTAATCAGTCAGTCGTTACAGCTTCAATAACTATTATTTACTAACAAATAAAATATTACCTTCCATCAATACTGTAAATATATGTACCGTATATGTAAAATTGTTCCATTGACAAATAGTATAAAATGAACAAAAAAATATGACTGACATTGTTAATTATGCAATACTTGGCAAAAATGACCTAACAAAAAAGTATCAACCCTCCTTTTAGCCCACAATACCTTTTGATGTCATCATGTGTAACGTCCACATGATACAAATACAAGCATAGTGAGTCTCCAGAAGCAAGCAGCAAAAATTTGTCCAAGTAATAAAATTGAGCAGCTTTTATATGTTTAGAGAACATATTTTTTCCCTGTAAGAAAATGATACAAAAGACATATTCATAATCTTAAAATATCCTTATGGTATTTACTATATACAGGTATACTCCAAATCAAACACTTCATGAAGACTTCTAATAAATAACAGGGACTGATAATGACTGAATTAATCAATAAGCATGTACCGTATTGTTTTGTTTAGGTTACAGCTTTATTTTTACAATTGAAATTTTAACTCTAGTACAATAAATTTGTATCTTTACAGTTGCTCGGTTGCTTTTGCAAATACAGTACGCTGTCAAGTTCGTAAAAAGACAGTTGTGAGATACTACAGAAAGGCAAATAAACTACCGGTATATGAACACTCTATGTGCTAATAGCACGTGAATGATTGAATCTAAATAAGGCTGGTATTTAATAGAAATGACACAGAAGACCCAAAATAGCGTAGAATTGGAATGAGACATATACCATGATAACAGCAGGCTCTGGGATTTCATGAGCCCAAAGTCGCAGAGTCTGGTCATGTGATGCACTTAACCAGTACTGCCTGTTAAGGCTCCAGCTCACACTGCTCACTGGCTTGTCATGCCCTGCACACAAAGAACGCCTTTCGTGATCACCTAGAAATACAGTGTCTGTTTGCAACATTTACTTTCATGGAAATCCCGTGGGACGTGGACAGTAAGATTGTAGAATCCCTATGTCGCTTTACATTGCTCATTGTATCTGTGCTGCCCCCTTCTGGCGCCTTTGTATACGGTGCTAAAAGGCCATTCGAGGAATACAAAGGATTGGCAGTAAAAATCTTCACGTATAAATTTGACAGTTATAGTTGATGCAGTAATGTCTGTGAAGTGTTTCATCTCAAGACAAAAATTCAATTTAAAGTTATTTACTGTAGTCCAAGAAAGGCTTTTCTCTTAGTAACAAATCAAATTTGTCATTCTTGTCTCGTAAAATGATTACAACAAGAGAATAGATAAGCCTTGAACTACACTGGAATGTATGCACTCTCTTGGGAGTCAATTGAGCAAAATAAAACTAAAAAGAACCGTACCATTTTTGCCAACCGTGAGAGTGCTTTTGTAAAACAGCTCAATTTGATAGGTGGCCATGAGGTGGTAATTGTAAAGGCCCCATATACCTGTATAGACAGCTGGATTTCCAGTAAGTGAAGACTTGTACATGAACACAGAGTTGTCACCCAGACCACACAGGATTTGTTTCCCATCACCTGGACGAAATGCAAGACATCACAAATATGTCGGATAAATTTAAATAGCTATTATGAGACAAAATCCTCTCCTTTTAATATTGTGAGGTGGATTAGTACTATTTAGATTACAAAGTAGCCTTTAAAACTCACCTGAATATTCAAGGCAATAGACTGGCTTGTTTGTTAGACTTAGATGGGCATGAAGAACTGAAGGTGCTGCAGTGTCTTCTGGGTAATCATTGAGCAGTAAACCTCTAATTGGAAATTGCCAAGATTATGATTATTATTATGATTATTATTATTATTATTATATACTTAGAACCTAATTAAAAAATACTGTAGTTTCCATATCGGCTTTAAATGTTTTTTTTATATTGCACTTACTTTTTCTTTTTGTTCTTCGACGTCTGACTTTTCTGAGAAGCTGTTTTTGGTGAAAATATAAGCTTTCTGTAATAAACAAAAATATTATTGCTGCAGGACAGGAAAGGACATGCTAGAATAAACGGGTTTGAGGTGGAATTGTTAAGATTCTGGCTGAAAGACCGTTTCCACCTAATTCAATTCAATTGAAATGTACAGGCAAATATTTATCAATATTGATTACAATACCTTGGGGAACTTGTGTATCCTGACGATTTCACCTTGGAGTGGAAGACAAGTGGCTGTTCCTTTACACCACCTGTGGGAAAAACAATACCCACCCAAAAAGCTTGTAAAGTATGGCAGAAAATATGTCCGTATGAAAGTGCAGTTTATGAGTGGTTTCCAAATCGTGAAAAAAATATTTTACATTAGCTTTAGGGTTACACTCAAACTGTACACTTTCCTGATAATCACTACTTTCATATTGCTTACTTTTTATTAACACAAGACGAGAAAAAAAAACAAATATAAAAAATCCTTCTTGACATGAATTATACAAAAAATGCATATACTGTACCTACTCTTAGTAAAGATGTAATAATTATAAAAGGCCACAGCTATAGACTTTAAATTCACAAGGGTTTTATGGAGGACTGGAAGAGATCATAAACACATCTATTAGTGTTGTTTTAAATATTTTTTTCCTGGAAACAATAATTGCCCGAACAATCTACTGCATCTGTGGGACTAAAAGTCATGAGTCATTAAGCTCTTTGGATGCAAATAAGTATATTACATTCTGGGATTTTTAAGACATAAAAATGATTGATTTAACAGCGACTCTAGCTCATTCTGAAGACGTTTTCTTAGACATAGCCCAGGAGGAAATTTACATGGTGAAAAAGGTCCAAGAAAAATACAAAGATAATAATTCAGGCTTCCAAAAATGTATGAAATACTGCGTCTATATGTCCTAAAGTAGCCAATGTTTAGCTAAACTAATGGGTGTAACAGAGACCAAAATTTGGGGGTAGCAGTATACAAGATAGGCTACACCTACATTCAATTATTTTTTTCTTGAATGATGCATGCATATAGTATTAGCTGTGGTAATTTTCTGAGCTGTCTGTGTTGCTTCCTGTATCTCCCTGTTATTTTCTCTTCACAGTATGATGCAACAGATCCATTATCCAGTTTCTAATTATTTCTGAAAATTATATAATTAAAAAATTATGACCTGTTCAATATAGAATATGTATGGCTGACTAGTAGTGGCGGCCGCCTTTAAATGAAGGGATACAATTCAAGTTTAATTATCATTTCAATAAACTTTTTGAACTAAATGAATTAAATTCAAATCATGACAGTACATTAAAGTTGTGAGTGATCCTGGTCACCAGCTCTACATCATAATTAAGTGAATTGTTACATCCTTTCTCGGCTCTTTAAAAAGAGCTCCTGCAGACTCATTCCAGTCTTACAATGGAATAATGTTTTCTATTCCAAGAACCTGGGAGGTTTATGGTTTAACATGTTTAAATTCAGCAGATACTGTACGCTTAATAATGCAGTGTGATTAAGGCCACATTAGTCAGTAAATGTTTGTGGCTTTGGATCTGACATAGCAGTCACACAATACATCTCAACAACTCCACAGTGTGGCTCAGCTGCTTCTGCATCTCCATGCAGCTCCAGTATATACCATTACCTCTGCCTGAGAGCAACATGAAAACCACAAAAAAAATCACTGACTGCCCCAGAGAAGGGAATTGAGCAGCTGCCAGAGTCTAATTATACACCCGGGCCACAAACAGGCGTTGACCAGAGAACCCATGACTGCACAAAACAGAACAAAATTAACACCCACATATTCGTTGCAATGTGTTTGTCTGCCCTTATATCTCAAGTGCCTGTTAAAGTGCTGAAAGTGATGAAATTGAATAGAGTTAAATAGGTAATTAGTATCCCTTGCCGTGCAAAGGAAATAATGTTTTCCATTCTCTCATTTTTAATGTGGACGTTTTGTGAAGTAGAATTTAAAACAGATGTAAAAACACAATTATTTTGTTTTCCTTTAGGAGTTTTCCTGTACACTTGTAAAATATAATTCACTTTAAGGCAAAGTATAAATTGAGAGTGGAAAATGTGGTATCATCCACTTTCTATTAATGTACAGGTATAATTAATTGGGGGTACAACAATGTGTGTAAGCTCTCCATTATGTAAATTTAAAGTGCTAATAAGTCTAGCACTAACACATGAGTGTTGTCCGTTTTAAACTGCAAACATTTTGTGATACAGGGTCGCCATGGTAACGAAGGGAAATAGTGTACCAATAAGATGACTTTGAAGCCGTGCGGGTCAAATTGATATCCATATATTGTGACTTTAACAACAGGCAATGATTTTGTAACCATAAAAAAGACAACACATCCTGACCTTTTTTCTTCAAATGATTCGTCTCTTTCTTCTTCAACTCAGCATTAAGAGGAGACTCTAGCAGTGGTGGGGAACTGGAAAAAGGGGGGGGGGGGGGGGGGGGGGGGATAGTTACTGGAATTGAATGCTTATAAGCTTTTCCAGTGCTAGATTATTAGTTGTTTTGGCTTAACGTTGTTGACTCATCAAAGATCTTATTTAGAAGCAGAAATCAAGACTGCAGATTGTTCCTTGCACTTTTCCATTGTGCCAAAGGTTCAGAGGTTAAACATCGATTCATTAAAGTATGGATTGTGTTGTGGTTAAGAAGATTTTAGGTGAGTAGTGGTGCACACGCTATAATGGTCACCAATCATTTGCAGGGCATATACAGTATGGATAAACACTCACACTCACACCAGATAATACATATGTGTTAAGTTGTTTAGCTCTCTCTACCTCACTGTTTCTTGGGTATCTATCCACCCATTATCAGAACCACAATATAAGTTATACATGAAAGTTATACAGGAATGGAATGAGATCTCCTATGACAACATCTCATGAGATTAGAAGGCCACAATATTTCTCATACCTGGAGAACACAAGACTATTTCTTTTGGCTGTTTTTGAAATAGGGTATAGAGGAGTCTGCTAACCTGTTAATGCACTGCGCTGCACGGCAGTAAAACATGCTGACAAATATGGTGCGAACTCCAAAATAAATGACCATATCAAATAGCATTAAGACACTAACCGCTTGGTATAATTCTATTTTGAAGTTGTTCCCATATATTGGCAAATTTGAAGAAGACAATTTGCTTCTTTTATATTTACATTCTGTATGCACGCTAGACTGTTTGCACACTAGATTGAGAATTTTTTGTCTGATTTAATGGTCTCAAATCTCATGAGACATGGGATTTGAGTCTCGTCCCCTTCTTAATATCATTGTGTGTGAACGTGTCCATGCCAGTGCATGTGTGTGTTTGTGTGCATGAGTGTGAGTAAGATGACATTTCAAGATTACCCTGGAAATATTGAAAAGCCTTGACTTCCAGTGGGGATTTTCTCTGCGTTACCTAAACAGAACTCCAACAGGTTGACACATGGAGTGAACAAAGAGCTCACTAAAAACAGCATCTGTGTGACAAGAATTTAATAATTGTCAAAGTAAATTTGATCATCTGTTATATTACAATATGAAATTAAACAATTTGGGATGTTAAACACATTGTTGCATTCCTCTTGGCAGGAATAAAAAAAAACAAACAGAACTTTTAAAATAAAAAATACAAAAATAAAAATAAAATAATTTTAAAAAAATAAACATAAAACATCCCTGATTTTTACCAATTGACAAAGACTTTATTTATTGGTAAAGCCGAAAAGCACAAACTTAAAGTGAATACTCAAGTTTTTATGTGTGTATAGCAACCACATTTTACAATACTTTGAGAAATCAAATTTCAATGGGTGTTAATTAAAGTGAGATAATACATTGCTTATGGGAAAATACTTCAAGTATACTCACAGAGTTATTTTGCTTGTCTGAAAAGACCCAAGATCCAGCCATTGTGATGCTCAAACTGGGGTTGTCTAGAATCAGTTGAAACAGTCACAGTCGTTCTGAGTAATGTTAACACACGGCAATGAATTTTGCAATCATAATAGCAATTGTACCAGGAGCACTATAAATGCCTACCTTTGAAATGTAGAATTGTTACTAGCTCTGATGTAGCCAGATTGACTACATACAGACCATCAGTGCTTCCAACACATAACCAGCTCTCTTCTCTAGAAAAATAGAAAAACTGTTGCAGGTGTTAAGTTGTTTTAAAAAGTGCATCAAGTCACAGCATTTAAAAAGGTGTATTTTGGAGAACAACTTCTTGGAAACAACCGATAGATACAACAAGTAAAGAGAGGAGATGAAATTTGAGGATTGTCAAGTATTATGCAATCGTTAGTCGTTAAGAGTATCATTACTACGCTGATGATTTTGGAACATGTGAGGAAGCCAGGATAACGCTTGTCGGAGACTTGAACGCAAAAAACTTAACTGTGAGGCAGATGTGCTAACCGTTACCACACACAGTGTTGCTATTTCAGTGCAACTATTTAAAAAAAGCTATATTTCACAAAATCAAATTAAGTGGGCTGGCAGGAAATGAGTTAGAAGACAAGTAAAGCACAACCAGTAATGTGGACAGGATGGGCTGATGATGATGGGATGGATGGATGGATAGATTGATTTCACACTTACCTTTTCTCTGTATCAGAGTTGTCATTACATAAGGGGAAAGAAGCTATCTGAAGAATGGGCTTTGAAACATCCACTTCTGATGACTTTTCTCGCACTCCTAAGAGTTCACGAAACACATCATTAAATAAAACACAGGATTAGTATAGTTTTAGTATATCATATTCATGTATTAGTAATAGTCACTTCTCAAACTAAATGAAGTAACTTGTACTTCTGTTTGTTATCACCTGCTTGGTGTCTTTGTTCACTCTTGTGAAGGTCCATTTTGCTCACTAGATGACAAGAACAGTCAGCATGGAGAGAAAAGCACCAAATCTAAAACAGACAAAAAATAGATGTTTGTCCACAGTATGGAAGTACTTTTTCTGAGGGTCACTTTACTGTTAGCGTTTAATGTAGCAACCTGTCCATCTGCAGAGCCGGTGATTATGTGTCCATTTTCCTTCATGAAGAACACACTGAGCAGTGGATACGCTTAAAAATAAGAGTTTGGGTAAGTGCGTTAAATGATTAAAAAGCCCAGTTGTGTTTTATTTTCAAATGTCTTACCTGACAGCACATACGATTGATAGAAAACAGATTCCGTTTGAAGATCCCAAACCTGAAAGATACTTTTGTACAATTCTGGACCAAAACATTTTTTTGTGTAACAATACAGTATATCATTCATTCAGAGCATTAACAAAGTACCCTGAATGTTCGGTCCTCTGATGTGGTGACAAGAATGCGATTATCCCACGTGCAAAACTCTGCGGATGTCACAGGTCCCAAATGGCCATTTAATGTTGAGATTGTTTCTTTTTTCTGATGAGGAAAAAGAAAAGCATAATAGCTTGTCATCTGTATCTACTTTTGCATTACAGGTGTAAGCTCTGCTTTAGAATTCAAATCCTAAAACTGCTGCATTTAATGTTTTTAATGTACCTGTGAGCTGAGAATATATGCAGTGGCCCCATAACATGCAGCTACTCTTTCATCAGATGAACAGAAAGAAAGATGGACCACTGCACCCGGTAAGGTTCCAATAATTGTCCCAGCTGCAATTTCACCTTTGGTCAAATGCAGTTATTTACATAAGATCACTATGAGGAGGTAGAGTTGCTCAGCAATACAAATTAAAATCACAATGATGTGGTACACTTATGGATCAATAAAAATCAAAATGAAAATCACTGCAACAATTTCAACAATTATTGTTGTAAAAGCGGATTGATTATTTGCACTTGTCTCTGGATATCTGATTTGCACAAAGCAACTTTCCATTTCTATACCTTGGCTGACTCTTGTCTGACATACTTCTACATTCCAGACGATAATGTAATCAGCAGATGCAGAACAGAGAAGGACAGGTGAGTTTCTTTTCCCAAAAGTCATGGATGTTATTTCACCGTGATGGCCAGTGAGCAGCAAAGCCTGTGGAGATACAATAAAACACAATTTGGATGTTCACACTATATGTCCGATTTTCATTTTAGTTTTCAAAGTCAAAGTCAAAGTCAAGTTTATTGTCAATTTCTTCACATGTGCTTAGCATACAAAGGAATCAAAATTGCGTTTCTCACTATCCTCTGCGTTTTACATGTGCAATAACAAAGTGCAGGTGCGCAAGATGAGACAATCCTAAAAACTAGATTATTATCTATTGTAATGTAAAGTGCAGTATGTTAGATCTACTTTGCCTAGTGTTGCTAAACTAATACCTAAAACTAAAAACTAAATACGAAAAACCAGGTATGGCAAGAGTACCCCAAGGCAAGACATAAGTAGCAGCATATGACAAAACAATCCAACAGTACGAGACAAAGCAAGACAACTCTGACTGTGTTTGTCCCTGTTGTGTGCATTTGAGGTGGTAGTTATAGTTCTAAGTGTAATCGCTAGTGCAATAGAAGTATAATTATAAATAAATATGGCAGCAGCAAGTCTGTGCAAATGTTTCAAGTGCATGAGCAAAGTTTGAGTTTAGGTGGGGGGGCCAGCCAGGTGTTTCTTCTGGCTGGGGCTGAATGTCGCTGAATAAAGTTGAAAAAAAAAATCCAACATAGCATCCTTTATTTTCGCCACGTTGGCTATTTTTTTAAACATAAATATTCCCCAAATAATACATTACTTCAACATCACAGTTATAAATTATGACCCCCCCCCCCCCCCACGTGAAGTATTTTTTCATACAAATATTTCATAAATTACAATATACATTCCATTCTACGCATATAGCATTACTTTAACCTTAATGTGACGTCACAAGCATCTAAACGTTGAGGTGACAAACCTTCTGCCCAACGTCCACGTTACTGTAAATGAGAATTTCCTTGCCATGTTGAGAGATGCCACAGTAATAGGGGTTGCAAGCTAGCTGCTGGCACGATACAAGTCTGTCGCAAGTCCATTTGAATCTTTCAATGATCATCTTACTTATCTACGGCAAACCATTAACCTAAGGCGTTACTTGTTAGCATAATATGCTAGCAACTCAGACAATTATAACGAGCAGCCATTACTTTCAAAAATTACGTTAACTCAAAAACTACGTTTGGTCAGCCTTAACGAATACTTTCCACAAGATTACAAAGTCTCGTGTGGTCACGCAAACATTTGCGGTTGCTAGGAGACCTGTGGCTATGTACAGATGAAGATTGTCTATTGATTGATGTGTCTATCTCTTTTATTATGGCGTCAGTCGTACAGAAATTCGTTTCAGAGTGGGACGTCTGTTTTAGGTAATCAAGTCTCATTGTTGTTTGTTAGCACCATCTTCAACCACCAGATGGCAGTCAATAGTTGGTGTGTAAACTGGCCGTGACATGCGACACATTGATTTTTAGTTGTTGTTTTTAGTGATCAATAATTCATTACACATTAAGAGAAAGAAACGAAATAAGTGATTAAAAAACAGTTGAAAACGTGTAATAAAGTAAAAAAAAAATACCCAACTGAACAATATCAGCAGAAAATGCGCATAAAATAAACAGCCGTGATTGTGCAACATTTAGTATAATTGAAAAAAAAGTATAAATAATAAGTAAATGCAACTCCTTTACTGGTCGGTATGATGATACTCGAAAAGCAAAATGTTGTTGGATTGGTTTGTATAGTTTGACGACGTGTAAGTACTGTAGCTATACGGTAGTTTAAACTAGGAAGCTAGAAATAAATACTGGAAAAAAAAGAAGCCGAGAAGATGAATCACATTCGTCTACAAAATGCAGGTAAAGTACTGCGACGTAATTTGAACCGATTTTTTTTCCGACACCTGGAACCTTGGGAAATGTAGTAATTGCAGACAATCGGATATGACGCCAGAACTGCGCTTGGCGACTGGTTGTTGTCTGCCCTTGTGCTAAACTGTAGTTGGATGAATCAGTCGACGTTGAATGGTCTCTGGGAAGTGACTGAGCTTTTGTAGTGGAAGGCTAACTTTAGCTAGGCTGCTAGCTGCTTGTCGTATTTAGGGAATCCGTTTGCCGAAGAGAAGAAGCGCTGGAGTGCCAACGGTTATCCTGTCGATTATTTTTCTTCCTTGATTTGGCCTTAACATATTTTGATTGGCTCCTGCTAGCGTTTACTGTGGAGAGAAGCTAACTTAACTTGGACTAAATGGCTACCGAGCTTGTCATCAACTTGTGACTTAATTTAGTCACATAATCGGCCAACAGCTGGCTAAGCTAGCGCAGAAATTTGTATATTTGATTTTACTATATACCACAACAACAAAATCAGAAGAATATTTTCTTATCTAAACTTGCCGTTTTGTATTTGATAATATGAAAGAGGCACAGTCGGATAGATTGGGATTTGTACCTCAAAAAGACATAGTATACAACAAACTTCTTCCTTATGCGGATAGGCTCGATGAAGAATCAAACGATATTTTGAGTAAAATTAAGGGAAATTTGGCCCGGGCTGTTCAGTTTAGAGAAATATGGCCTGGCGTGCTGTTTTGGACGAGGAAACTTTCCACGTAAGTATTAAAATATGTTTCGGCATCCAATTAGTCATCCGTTTTTTGTTTTGTTTTAATTAGCGAGACTTGAGTCCAAGTCAAAAGAAGTTAGTTAGAAACAGCTGCTAAGTTTGTTTCTTTGTAATACGACAAGTTAACGAAAGTTATGCTAAAACGTCGAGATTTTTAGCTTTGTCCAAATTCGCTTGAAATTGACTTTTAACAAAAAATCTTTAAAACAGCGTTATTATAATTGGATGGAGACATGGCTGTATGTCCCCGTGATCGTTTTGGTTTGTATTTGCTGGATCTGTATAATCTATTTGATATCGTAATACATTCTTAAGAGGATAATGGAAACACTGCAATTCGTGTAATTGTTGTGCCAACTGCCAAATGTATGAAATCATAGCATTTGCAACACATTTAATCCAAAGAATCAAAATGTTGGGTAATATATACGTTCAGTTTTGCTCGACAAACTCATTAATACTAGACAATTATTGTCACGAATGGTCTCCACTTAGTTCGCCGTGCGTTTTTTGTGTCCATAGTGATGAATCACATGATGGCATCTGTCAACATGACATTGGATTAGTTAGAGTGCTGTTTCAATTTGTACTTTGTTGCTGGGCTGATTAATCCGTTTCTGTCCCCATGTTGGCACATTGCTGTGTCCCAGAGAGTGAAGCACTACCGGCTCAGAGAGATGGAAAGTTCACTATGGGGTTTGACCCAGATTCTGCTCACTGCTATTATGGCATACATGTGGTGACACAACCAATTCAAAAGAGTCCGTTTCACAGCTCCGCAGGCTTTTCATGGGACTACAAGACAAAGTTATGAAAGTTGGCTTTTTGCGAAGTGTGTCATGATTTTTTTTTCAGGCATAAACACATGACACTGTAAGTCATAAGAACAAAACCAACATGTACATACCTAAATGTTTTCCACTCTAATATAGGTATATACGTCTTTACGGCCGGAAGTTCAGCAAAGAAGACCATGTGCTATTTATCAAGTTGCTCTATGAGCTAGTCACCATTCCCCGTCTAGAGATCAGCATGATGCAAGGCCTGGCTCGCCTCCTCATCAACCTGCTCAAGTAAGACCCACACTGTTTGAGGCAGTGAACCTGTTTACACATTAGCATGGCTGTTTCTTGTCCTTCTAAGGAAAAGAGAGCTTCTCTCAAGGGAGGACCTGGAATTGCCTTGGAGGCCTCTATATGAGCTGCACGACAGGATACTTTTCTCCAAGACAGAGCATCTGGGCCTCAATTGGTTTCCCAAGTAGGCTTTTGTTGCTTATGCTGTGACATAAATGAATGCACACTCCCAAATGACTTCATCTTCTTTTCACACATTTATTTCCATTTGTTCATTAGAATCTTTATAAGCTTTGGCAGACATTACTTAAGGCTTGTACCTCATCAATCATCTAGTGCTTGAATGCTATTCAGTGTAACCTCTAAACTTGAACACTTGTCGACCTGTTGATTTGTCCATATATCAAAACAATTTAGATAGGGTAATTGAATAAAAAGGGTCAAACTGCAACCATTAGTAAATCTTTAACAATACAGTCAATGTTTTAAAAACCGTAGAATTCTAATAGTCCCACCTCGCATACAATTGGTAAATAAGTAGGCCGTGTGTTAAAAACAAGACATGAAATTAAGAAATGTAGTGCAGTATATATGTCAGGAAACATGGTTATGAATAAATAGGGGGGGACTGTTCTAGGATTTTAGTTGTAAAGTTATTGTTGACTGTCATATTCTACTAAGCATTGCAGTCTGAACTGAGATGCATGTTGAAAATGAGATAGCATGTGCCTCTTTTCCTTTACTAAGAGGAAACACTTGTGAGTGTCCACAGGGCTTACATTTAAAAGAAAAATAGTTGTTGCCTTATCCTCCTGTTATCAGTTTATTCATTTGTGTCTTAAGTCGAGTCCATTTTGTCTTTGCAAAACAGACAAGTTAATTGTGTATCACCCAAACACATTATTTGACGTTATTGGAAGGGCCAAAATGACCTCTACAGAGCACACTCGTAGGGAAACTCAAATGAGTGAAAAGATACTGACCAAAAACAGATGTTCACGACAGTGGACATACATTCATAGGCTGGGTCTCAGGAGGATATTTCCCTATGTCTGTCAATGTTAACTTATTTTACAATTTAGGACACTGATGCATGTGTGCCACAGCTACAGTACAGCAAGATATAATGCTATAGCTGGCATTGTACTTTTTCTTTTTGCTATTCCAACAAAATATTGTATAGACCAGGAGTGTCAAACTCGTTTGAGCTTGCAGGCTGCATAGAGGAAAATCTATCCCCAATAAAACCATGGCATATATTCATATAACTTCAAAAAACATCTTCACATGTATTATCCTTTTTTGATACTGTCCAAAATAGTACAAGCACAACATTACTAATCGTAAAACATTAACATTACTATTAATCATAAAACATTTCAAGTTTTTCATTTATTGAAAAAAAATCTGCTCTTTCTACTTTACATTACAAAATTATGTTGCGGGCCGGATTAAACCTATTTGTGTGTCAGAACTGGCCCATTGGCCTTGTGTTTGACACTACTGGTATAGACCCAAAAAAAGTAAACAAGTGGGGCTTGAGCTCCCATGTTTTTGTGGCTTGCAGGCAGGATAATTTAATCCAATTTTTTTGGACAGTTCCAAATTGGATGGCCGTTGTATGAGGTGTTCATCTTTGGAGGCGTCACTGTACTGTATGTCCTCCCTCTGTGTACATCTGCCAACATTCCCAAAAAGCTGCCTTGCTATGTAGGTTACTCCACACACAACGATACCATACAATAGTTCTCAATATACGGTTTGTGTTTTGAAACTCATTTTAATTTTATTAATATCCTGGTTGATTTTACAGATTTGCATGTGCAAAAATGAGCGCAAACTTGATTGCTCACTCAGAACAGGCATACCCAGGATTGCATCTGCCAAATAAGAAAGGCTGTGTTGTACATTTTTTGCACTCTGGCATCAGTATGTGCAAATATATTACTTTAACACACAGAATGTGATTTGGGATATTAGTAAATCAGGCCCATGGTCATAACACAATATTTGTTCTTGTTTTTAGTGGCAACATGGACTTGACCCTACCAATATTCAAGTCCTTTCACAATTACATTTCATTCGGTTTTTGAGAGCCAATTAAATGTTGCTCATCCATTGTATTCTTAAGGCAAGCAGTGAGAGGTGCTCATTTATGGTGCTAATGGGAATGTTGCATGTATATGATGCTTTGCTAGGAAATCTATGTTGTTACTGCCTATGTGAACAAGCTGCTTTGGCTGAGAGCCAGTTGTTCATTTTTCAAAAATGACATAAATGCACTTTAAACCAGAGTATAGCTGTCATATGTGCATATTCTGCGTGAATGACACATTGCTTGGTGCTGAATGTGTTCTTTATGCCTTTGTCCCCCTTTCACATTCAGTTCTCCATGGCCTCGCTCATCCTCTAAACTCATTATGATAAAATTGGTTCAGAGGTGGTAAGGACACCGTTCCTCATTGTGTTTTCCTTTTGAATATATTTTTCGAGACACTCACACTATTTTTTTTTCACTCCACATTGCATGTGAAAACTGGAGAGCCCATATGCAGCTTGGGATCAGAAGATAAATCAATGTTAACATTTAACCCATACATATTTGAGATTGACACGCTGTAGCTAACATATTTTACCTCCTTGCCCTCTTAACCAGTCTCCCTGAGAGATCATTATAAAAATGCCCTCTATACTGTACGGATAAGAATTGCTAGTATATGTACTGCTAGTAAAACACAACACTACACAGTACTTCCACTAGTGTGAGAGCAGCAGGAACTTCTGTCACGTTTCTTCCCTTCCTGGAATGTGTCTGGAGAAACTTGAGGGTTCATTCCTAACCTATTTGGGAATCAGGATCTACCTCATTGAGTGTCTAGTTCCATTAAATTGACTCCTTATGACAGACTCTGGAGTGACAGTTTTGTGACGCATGTGTCCCTTTTACTTTGTGAGCTTAAAGCTTTGACCACTTTCACTCATAATTTTACCTGGGGAGACTACCAAAGTATAGTCCAATTGTGTGAGCTCTAAAAAGCATAGAGCAACTTGCGTTGATGATTTTGTTTGGCCGGCCATTTCCCAACAAGGCATGGCTTTAGCGTGCATGTGAGCACAGTTAGATGGGATTGTGGACAAGGCGCTCCAAAGCTTGAGTTATATTGGTACTTATGACTCCAGTCCTGAGTATTCTGCTCTGAACATTGACTACCAACGTTATCATGACAGGATAGGATTACAAACAAGTGACACACTTTCTGTGTGTTTTTAAGATTGTTACAGCCACATATTGGGACAAATTTCTTTGTTTTGCTTTTTTTGAAATTAATTATTACAGCCACAAATACTATTCTCAATTTTTTTTAGTGCATCCTCAAAATTGTGTACAAGGCTGCTGTAAGCATGGGGTCTTAGTCAAACTGCATCTGTGAATGAGATATATATATATATATATTTTTATTATTTTATTTTTTTTTAAAAATGATTTTGCAATTTGGACATAACCATGATATCTTTTTCTGTGTTTTTATTATTACAGCTCTGTGGAAGGTGTGCTGAAGACACTTGTGAAAAGCTGCAGGCCGTACGTATATCTTGCTACCTTGATTTAGACATACATTTCAATAGCTGTACAAAAACAAGTCAAGGTGATCGTGAAATCCAAAAGTTGCCAAATCCTAACATTCATTGTGTTTTTAATGATCACCAAAAATTCAGTAAAGAGCATAAAATGATTATTATTCAATATAATAAATAAAATCAAACCGAACTTCAGGGATTCAAATTTGTAGAATAAATGAAATGCCTGCTGGAAAATTTTTTCATCACAAAGGAGTGATGGAATGATTGTGTTTGTTGTTGAAATGGGAGAAAATTAGGGATAGGACTATTTGCATAAGACAAGCAGTATGATCCCGTTGTCCATAAATAAGCTGGTCCTTGACTTTGTCCACCATGGTTATATGTGCATGCATCTTAAGCAAGCACTAGGATGTCCCTCACTTCGCACTAAGTCAGATAATCCTATTATCTCATCTAATTCTGTCTTGTGTGAGTTTCCTGTCACTGGGACTAGAATGTGTAATTTGTGGTGAGCTGGTACAGCAGCATGAGGCAGGGCCAAGTGGCCTTTGGCTACAAGTAACATTGTCTGCGGTTCCCCAAAAGGAGCCTAGTGACCTGACATAACCTACTGAGTCTACGCACAAATAATGAACCATTGAAATGCCCCTGTGAGATTATGAGTCCATTAGAACCACTGGATTGATGCTAACAGCCAGAATGTGCCAGGTGTGTGACTTATCCTCTCACTGCTGCTGAACATACATTTTAGTTATTGCTAGTGCTGGGGTCTGTTTATTGCAATTGTTTGTCAGTGCAGTATACCCATCGTTATAAACATGTTTTTTACATTCCAGAAAGACAAGATCCTTTTACATAATACCTAATGATTAAAACTCTCATTGGTCTTAATGTGACTCTTTTCATACAGATATTTTCCAGAGTCTGCAACCCAAGAGATGCTGGATGAATGGAGACCGCTGTTTTGTCCTTTTGATGTCACCATGCAAAGAGGAATCTGCTACTTTGAACTCTTTCTACCCACAACCCTACCACCGGAGCTTCACCATAAGGGCTTCAAGTAAGAGTGCCTTGACATACACAACTTGCTTTCTCCATTGTGCATGTAAACGCAATCAGTTTTGACTTGATTCTGTGTTTTTTGCTAATAAATAAAAAAACTACCTATCATCTCCTGATTTTTGCAACTTCAGTCTTTCCTTCACAAAACTATAAAATGAGAATGTATTTATACTAAGCTGATTTTCCAACAGATTGTGGTTTGAAGAGTTGATCAGCTTGTGGGTGTCTGTGCAGAATCTGCCAAGCTGGGAATTGGTGAGATCAGCGGATATTTATTTTAATTACATGTAAAAACTAGTTTTAATCCTGCTAATATGTATATGTGTTCATCTTATAGAATCTGGTGAATCTTTTTGCTCGCTTGGCCAATGACAACATTGGCTACATTGACTGGGATCCTTATATTCCGAAGGTACTTTTTAATTATACACCACAGCATATTAGGTTCAGCATTTTTAGCAATTCATGCATGTGTTCTCTCATGCTGGTGTGTTTATAACTCAAGGTGTGTGTTTCACAGCCACCACAGCTTCTGAGAAACAAAATATCATGTTTCTTTGTTTACGCAATTAGTCATTGGTATAATGTAGCTTGTGATGTTCCTACTGCATGACTCTTCTCTGAAAAACATAATGAACAAACTTTTTTCTAACTTTGCTCTTACTAAATTTGAGGACCAATGGAATTTTGTGTTTTTTATGGTCTGAAAAGTTAGTTACACTTTGACCACATTTCAGATTTTTACAAGAGTCTTGAGGAGTTTCAATCTTCCCGTGGGGACCAGCCAAATGATGTTCCCACGATACTTGACCAATGCCTACGACATCGGCCATGTGGTACTATGGATATCATCACTTCTGGTCCGTTTACACAACGTGGTACCCTCAGTCAAAATATCCAAAAGTCCAAAAGTATCCTTACTGTTAATTTCAGGGTGGACCAAGTAAACAAACTCAAGCACAGCTCACTGGCCTTTTCAACAGCATTACATCTTTCTTCCACCCATCAAACCATGGCCGGTGGTTGGTGAGTTCCTTTTTTTTTTCCTTCCCCAATGACTGATTTTATTTATATATATATATATATATATATATATATATATATATATATATATGTGTATATGTATATATATATATATATATATATATATATGTATATGTATATATGTATGTATATATATGTATATGTATATATATATATATATATATATATATATATGTATATGTATATATGTATGTATATATATGTATATGTATATATGTATATGTATGTATATATATATATATATATATATATATATATATATGTGTATATATATGGTCTGGTCAAATAGTTTTCAATCTTTTATAGAGGTACCATCATTTTTGGCTTGTTTCATTAGTTTGGTTTTTTTAAATAATTATGTTAATCAGCAATTCAAAAGTGATGGCTGATTTTGAATTTTTAATTTTCAATAAATTTTAATTTATTGTTACTTTTGTTTCATTGTTTCAAGTGATTTCAGTGAGAATTGTGGGTTTTTCCTTCTTTAACTGAGGGGTACCAACAATTTTGTCCACGTGTGTGTGTCTATATATATATATATATATATATATATATATATATATATATATATATATAAAATGTGTGTGTATAGGTGTGTGTGTGAATGTGTATGTGTGTGTGAATAAAACACATCATCTGACAAGTCTTGCATACCAGTAAGTGATAGTTTTGCCAGTACAACTCCAGTCTTTGGCTATGATTCTTTCCAAATCATGTTAGCAATATGAACTGCGTCAGAGGGGGCTTACAAATTTGTCATTGCTTCTTGAATTCCATTGGCTGACTAGGTGTACATGTCTAGTGCAGAAATAACAAGAAAACACGTGAGTGAGATAGCTGCAATAGTATTAAATGCCCCCATGAGCAGGCGCACATGCCATTCTGTATGAGGAAGCCACTCTTCCCAATTCGACACAGCACGAGCAGTGATGTGCAACTTTTATTTTTAGAGAAGGGATGTGTTGTGTGACACACTGTGCCAGTGCTGTAGCATGTCACAACAAGGTTTTGAAGTTCAAAGACTGTCCTTGCATGGACATTTTGCTTTCCGTGTCCAGTTAGTCGTTTGTTCTCAAAAGCGTCTTATCTATTAATATCTAGGTAAATTGAACATATCAATTTGCCTGTAGCTGTGAGTGTCAATGCCAGTCTGTCTCTTTGTCACTCTTAGGATGATCTAGAAATTCTTAACTGTTAAAGTTGCGGTCAACCCCAAAATGTCCTTTCCAATAATAAGTGCGCTGCAAAACCACTTCCACTTAACTCTTAAACATTTGAGGTACCATATGAAAGATTGGATTCCTTTCTTTATCTAGAAAAAGTAAGAATCTATCATTTTCCGTACATTAGTAATCACTGTTTGTAAATAGATTTTGAGTGACACCAAGCTATTTTGGACAAAATAAGTCGAAAATGAGCTGTTTGTGTAAAAATGAGTTTTTTTTTGTTTTGTTTTTTTTTTTTTTTTTTTTGTTTTTTCACATTCTCCCAGAGGTGTTCCAGATCCCCAAGTCCACCCAACTGCATGGCTCTCCACTGCTCTTTTTATTGGAGTTGGCTGATAATGTTTCTTAGCCAGCGACATCAACGCTGTCATCCAATGGTCACAGTTAATCACTATAGTGCCCAACTGGCTTAGAAGGGCCCGTAACATGTTCTAATGTTTCGACTCCTCCTGTCTCGCTCCTGTCTCCAAAGTGTTATTTTTCTTCATTGATCATTTCTAAACATTCCTTGTTTTATCTTTTTTAATGTAGAAACTGCTGAAGTGGCAAAAATTTGTGTTTGGAGCACACAGGTTAGACAATCAACATCAGTAGTAAATAATTCATCGTCGGGCGGAACTATTGTAATGAGAGTTGGGTTCCCACGATTTGATAGGAGAAAGGCGTGTTAGTGAAAGCGGTATGTTGACGCCGTTTTGCATTTAATGGGAGCAAAATGCATGTTTTTGGCCCCGTTATCTACTCTTTGGCATAGTCTCATTCAGCCGCGAGCCTCATGAGAATGAACGGTCAATATGATGGTTGGATGCATGTTTGCCGGCATTGAAGGGGGCTAGGTAGGCATACGGTCAGCGGTGCGGTCTTTGCTAATAAGACATTTTACTTCCTGGTTGAGCTGCACAATTAATCAAATTTTAATTGTGATCACGATATTGGCTGTCATGATTAATTAAGCTGATCCTCGGCGATATTAACATTTAAAAAGTTGGCTACCATACAAAAGTCAAATCAAAGCCTTTTGTCATCCTATGATCAGGGGGCAAACGCAAGGTTCAGATTTCAATAAGCTTAAGAAATAGCAAGCAAGCAAATCCTGTTGCAGCGGTAAGAAGGGCAGCAACATTACATACTAAATATGTAATGTAAATGGCAGTAAATAGCGTCTACAGCATACAAATAACACTTTAACAGAGGTAGAGAAGCGAGTAGAGTCAAATGATCTAAAGCCTTCAAAGCTTTTTTAACAGACTCCTCACCTCTCCCCAGTGTGCATGTTCTCTAGGAGGTGTCTACGGTATTTAAGTCACAATAGTCCTTTTCAGCTGAATCAGAAACAAGTTTGCACCGGCGAACTTCCATTTGCAATCATTGATCGGCCATATTTTCCACGCAGAAAGAATTTCTGGAAGGTACACGTTCCAGAAAATCTTTCCTGCGCGGAGGGGTGTGGTTGCTGAATGATGGCTTCATTTTGATGCGTGGAGCCGCTCGAGCAGCCTCAACTGAGAGAGTGGGACGTGATGACGATGCTGAAACTTCACAGCGTGTGTCAAGATTTCAGCTTTCAATTCCACCTTAGAAGCCTCTAGATGACAGTGTTCCCCACATGTTTGCATGACAAAAGCCTCTGCTTTTCTCACCCTAATTTATTATTTACAAGTGTGAATTGGCATTGAGTTTCTCATCTGATTCATAATGTACATTATACCGTGCTAGATGTCACTTGAGACCCATTTCGAAAAATCCAATTGGCAAAAAATTGCATTGCAGCATTTTGACTGCTAATTGAGTAAAATTTGCTTAAAAGTAAATAATGTGGTTGCTTCTAAGTAGGCTTAATTGTTTTCATTGGTTTGCATTCAGCAAGTAGGTTAGGTGTGTCCAAGTTTTTGCCATGTTTTGGTTGAATTCATTTTAAGTATCATTTACTTTAATTTATTTTAATTTATTGTTTGTTTTGTTATTATTTATATTATTTATTATTAGTATTATTTGTATCAAGCCTTGAAGCCTTTTTTGTTAAAAAAAAAAAGGGGGGGGGGGGGCAATAAATAGACATGTCTAACCAAACATGAGGAATAATCGTGGTTAATAATCGTGATTTCAATATTGACCAAAATAATCATGATTATTATTTTGGACATAATCATGCAGCCCTATTTCCTGGTTAAAAATAGTTGATATTTGTTATTTCTCTCACTAGCACACAGTGTATTTTGCATGATGAGAATTCTCATCAATGGCACTGAAAGAGTTAAACACAGTTCTCTGAATAATGATGTTATTTGTGAAATGTGACCTCACCCTTTACTCTGCACAGCGGCCACTTTCAGCCATTAGTCTAAACAGGCAAAACGGCCAAAAGCGTCTGTAACAGCCATTGCTTAAATTCCAACGTACCCCTACATTTCTTTAAAATCTTGGGAATTATTGCCTGTTTACGACTTAAAAACAAGAAAAACCTGTTCCTAAAGGCCATTTTTGCGTGTTTAGACTAGCGGCTGAAAGAGGTCGCTGTGCCCAGTAAAGGGTTAAGCAGCAAAATTCTCATTTGCTGAGCCCTGAGCAAGTGACAAAATGGCCACCCCCTGAGATGGAAAAAAAGGATGGATTTTACATCCCCTGAAATGGCTTGATTCCATTTTCACAAAAGAAATATTAACCAGATTATGGCGTTTAGACAAGTGGGTCTGCGTAGAACATGTTTTGTTAATGTTTGACTTCCTCTTTAAGTAACGCTTATTCGTGAACTCCATCTTTCAAACATCTTTAAAATGTCACACAATAAATATCATTGCTATCCTAAAATATCTTTAAAATGTCACATAAACAATTAACATCATCAAATATCTTTAAAATGTCACATAAACAATAAAAAAAACATTGCTATTTATTTAAAAACACTTATTGTATTTGAGCTAGTCTCTTTTGCATTCACAATTTTTTATGAAGTATTAAAAATGTTGCAAACTCTCTTCTGATATTTGAGCTTCTTCTGGTATCAACCACAGTATTTAAAACTGCATTTGGATTGATTAAACATACAGATTACTGTAATATGTCCTGTCTGTGTTCTATTTAGATGAAGCTCATGAAGTTGCTACAGCGTCTCCCAGCAAGTGTTGTCCGCCGGCTGCATCGAGAGCGCTACAGAAAGCCGTCGTGGCTCACACCGATCCCTGACACTCACAAGCTCACAGAGGACGACATCACACGCTTTGTGGAGAGTATGATGCAGCCAGTTTTGCTGGCCATGTTCAGCAAAACAGGCAGCCTTGATGCTGCTCAGGCTCTGCAGAACCTTGCACTGATGAGGCCTGAGTTGGTCATTCCTCCAGTTCTGGAGAGGTAAGTTTAATAGTATTTATTTTATACCCCAAGTGATGCGTTTTTATTTTCTGACAAGCTGCTGCTAGTTTTCCGCTTTGAACCAGAAAGAAGCACACACTTCGGGATGAGCACAAAGGACTAATTGCTGTCTTTTCTGCAGAACGTACCCCGCGCTGGAAACGCTAACTGAGCCACACCAGCTGACAGCTACCCTAAGCTGCATGATCGGTGTTGCACGGAGTTTAGTGTCAGGTGGAAAGTACCTTCCTGAGGGGCCGACTCACATGTTGCCCCTACTCATGAGGTCCCTGCCTGGCGTTGATCCAAATGATTTCAGCAAGTGCATGGTAGGATCCTTTTTCCACCACTCTTAAACCTTTATTATTATAGCAAACAAATAGATATCCAAGTATTTCTCGCCATACAGATCACTTTCCAGTTTATTGCTACATTTGTGACACTTGTGCCTTTGGTCGACTGTTCGTCTGCTCTACATGAAAGAACAGACTTGACAGAGGTGATAGAGCTGTTCATTCAAGTTTCTCAATTAGAATAACAATGTATGCATGTTTATTGATCTGTGTTAAACTTTACCTAACTTTTAAGGTGGAAAGGGAAATGTGCTCAGCCTCTGCGGAATTCGAAGACTTTGTGCTTCAGTTCATGGACAGGTGGGGTTAAAAATATATTTAAATTGTGCGATTGGCAAATGGAGGATGACTGTGACATTGCAATCAATATGTTATTTGCAGGATACAATTTACACTGTGTAAAAAAAAAAAAAAAAACTCAGAAAATGGATAGATATATTATCTGATTGTTACTACCCATTTTGTTGGTTTTTGTTTTGAATTTTGAAGAATATAAATACTGTATTTTTCTTCTCTTAACACTACCATTATGAGTGTTTATTTGCTTGTTTATTTGCTCGATTATGTCTGCAGGTGCTTTGCCTTAATTGACAGCAGCACTCTAGAACAAACTCGTGAGGAAACTGAAACTGAAAAAATGACCCATTTGGAGAGTTTGGTGGAGCTCGGCTTGTCTTCTACTTTCAGTACTATCCTCACTCAGTGCTCCCTGGACATATTCAAGGTACACACTGAAGAACATTCTGTAGTTTGAAAAACGTGCGTAACATTTAATTCCCATCATGTTTGTTATTTTTACAGGTGGCTCTAGAAAAGGTTTTTAACTTCGCAACCACCAACATTTTTGAGACACGTGTAGCTGGAAGGATGGTTGCGGACATGTGTCGTGCTGCTTCAAAGGTAAATCACAATTCATTAACAGTTCATATTATCTTTTTTTTTTTTTTACACGAGTGTATTCTTGCCTGTTTAGGACTTAAAAATAGAAAAACATGTGCCCAATAAAGGCCGTTTTTGCCTGTTTAGACAGGCCCAAGCCCACGTCATGCTGCACTATCTGCTTTTCTGGTACAGTTCAACAGCTGTTGGGAAACAAAACAAAAAAAAGTACACACCGTATATACTAGATATTCCAATCTCCTGACAATTGTACAAATCTGCCCTTGCTTGGGCGTGTCCCCACATTGAGAGCTCAGCTGGCTGAAAAAGGGTACATATTTAGTTACTGTATACTCATACAATTTTTATTGATAATAATCTTATTTTTAGTCAGTGCGTCGGGTGAAAATTTCTCTCTTTCAGACTACAAAAACCACTTTTAAGAACTTCCTGGTGTACCCAAGGAGTTTGTACTTCCCTTTTTCACAAATAAAAAAAATGTTCTAGGTCAGGAAGGTTCCACAAAGACCCACGTACCACGGAGGTACTAGGACACTTGGGTCTTTGTGGACTAACTTGGAACCATCTAGCGGAGCGTGTTGTGCTTATTAATGCTGAGTGGTTGGTTGAACTTGGGTATGCTGTTTTGAGTAGGTATTCTGTTGTTTCACCATCAAAAGTCATTATTATTAACTCAGCAGTTAACTTCACTACTGTAGTCAGTTTTTTTTTTTTTTTCTTGAGAGCAAGGGTAATGCAGGTTTTTGTTTTTTGTTTTTTTTCTGATATACACCATCTGCCTTATTTGAATGAACTATCTCACCCTGTGTCGCTTGGTGTGAATCCAAACCGTGGGCCACACACCAGTTCTTAGCCCCTGGAACACTTGGTACCATATACTCAGAGTTCTTGTGCTTTTTGTCTGAAAGCCACTATAGTCACCTTATCCAATCTGGCCAATCTGTGTGGTTATGCATTAATCGTTTTTTTGGAGCTTACTGCTTACTTTGCTCATTCTTTTTGTTTCAGTGTCACCCTGCAGAGTCTCTTAAGATGTTTGTGCCTCACTGCTGCAGCCAAATACACCAAATTGCTGCCAGTAAGTACACTGCTAGCCAAAACAGCAGTTTCTCACAAAGTAACGAATTTAGGTCTTTAGTATTTCCTATAATATATACTTTGATTTTATTAAAATAGATGAGGAGGTGTTACACGAAGAGGAACTTGACAAGGAGTTTTTATGGAGTCTTCAGCTACTGTCAGAGGTGAACAAAGATCCTTGTCTGGTTTCACAGCTACACATTTATTTACGTTCCTCCCTTCACCATCATTTGGTCTCACCTTGTGCGCCAACAGGTTACTCGGGTAGATGGTCACAAGCTCCTGCCCTATTCCTCTGACTTGGTCCAGATTTTGCAGTTGACCCTTCACCTCAAGTGTAAGCAGGGCTACATCCTTGCGTGCAACTTGCTGCATCACATCCTCCGCTCCACTACCCTCATTTATCCTACGGAGTACTGCAGTGTGCCAAGTGGCTTCCGCCAACCAATCACAGACTACTTACCCATCAAGGTGATGTCTCTACATATGACGTATATTATATTGTGTTGCTGCATAAGTAACACAAAAGTTAAGCACGCCTGCTGTGTGACATCACAGTGTTCTCAATGCGCATGTGGGACAGTTTGGGCCTGTTTCAAACACAGGTCACATTTGTTTACTAATCTGAACCTCACCAAAAAAAAAAAATCACATTTTACAAAAAAAAAAAATCTGAATTGAGCATTTAGCCCTGCTGTGTGAACATAGTCAGTTTTTATGTTATTCACCATGACATTTATTATAAACTGTCATGACAGGTAGTGAAAATGTATCTTGAACTTCAACTTTTACTTTGGTTTTATTCATTTATTTACTTAATTTTAATAATCCCAAACAGGATTGGGGTCGTCCAGGTGACTTGTGGAACTTGGACATCCGGTGGCATGTGCCCAGTGCTGATGAGACCACCTTTACCTTTTATATACTGGACCTCATCCTAAAGCCAGAACTGAAGAGGCTTCAAAGTTATGCAGAGGGAGAACAAGAAATGAGCAGGTATAATGCAATTATATTTTGGAACGTACAACACTTTTTTGCCCCCCATCTTTTTCACCTTTTGTTTCACTTAATGTTGTTTAAGCTTAATTGTGAAGTTGTGCTTGATTTCTGTCTTTTCTATAGGGATGATGTCCTTCAGAGTCTCACCATTGTTCAGCACTGCCTCTTGGGTGCTGGTGGTATTATGCCTCCCTTGAAAGGAGAGCCTATACCTGATTTGTAAGCAATTTTTCTGTTTTATTTTAAAATTGGTTCCTTCTACAAAGTCATCCATGTGATGGTTGTGTTATGGTTATGAAATGGTTCCAATTACAAAGCCATCCATGTGATAGTTGCATTGTTTTTCTGAAAAAAAAATAAACACACAGCTACATAACTTTGTGTACAGGGTCCATAGTATGGTGAATCTTGATGAGACCACACTGTATACTGGAATGAAGTATGGTATGCACAGCCCTTTTTGTTCAGAGAATTGAATGTGAAATAATGTTTTTGTGTGAATTTGACCCTATAATGTAAGTGTAATGCAATACTGGTTTGCAGATGAGTCCAAAGAGAACTACAGAGATTCCATTTGTGATGTTATGAGGCAGTTGCTTCGTAAGTGTTTTGGCCATATCACAAATTATCACCCTTAATCAGTTTTCATTGGGAGATTATTTGATGTCTTTTTGCAGATTACATTTTGGAGAACTCCGAAGATGACACCAAGTCTCTTTTTTCCATTATCAAGGTAAGCACCAACAGTCGTCTTTTAAAAAAAAAAATATATATATATTGTTTAGAACGTACTTTTAGGTGAAAAACATGAGAGTAGCATAGTTGTGTTGAACAATGTTGCTTTGTTTCATCTTGAATCCTTGTGCATCACCTGATTCCAAAATACATTTGAAAAAGATGTGTTTTGAAGATAAAGAGAGTTTATTCGTCATCATTTGAAAACATTTTGGATTGATTTGTTACATTTAAGGACAGTGGTGTAATATCTCATCAAACACAAACCTGTTGTTGTCTTTAATATCTTTCAGATTATCAGTGAATTGCTGCATTTTAAAGGTTCCCACAAACATGAATTTGACTCTCGCTGGAAGAGCTTCAACCTTGTGAAAAAATCAATGGAAAACAGGGTAAGGATCTTTGTTATGTTTATGTTATGCTGCCATTCGATGTGTGTAATTTAAACTCATAAAAATAAATATCCTCAAGACTAATGTTAAACCATTTCAACTTTTTTTTTTTTTTTTTTTTGTCAGCTGCATGGCAGAAAGAAACATATCAGAGCTCTGCTCATAGACAGAGTCATGCTCCAGCATGAAGTAAGTTGATCATGGACATATTTGCAAGTTATGTCATCATGGCGGATAATTCTTATTACTTTGGCACTTTGTGGATTATTAGCTGCGTAAGCTGACAGTGGAAGGGTGTCAGTACAGGAGCGTTCACCAGGAGCTGATGAGAGATCTGTTGCGACTGTCCACAAGCACTTACAGCCAAGTGAGGACACCTCAAAGTCTCCTGTCTCCACACTTTTTTGAGTCCTTTCTGGCATTGCTTTGTTTTCATTTGTTCATATCAATATGTTACATTTTTGCCTCATCCAATATTTTGTATTGAACTTCAAAATATCCTTTTCTTTGCAGGTACGTAGCAAAGCTCAAAGTGTACTGTTCACGGCACTTGGCACATACAATTTCTGCTGCAGGGATGTGATACCCCATGTCCTTGCGTTTCTCAACCCTGACAACAGCAGTGTCACACAGCAGCAGTTCAAAGTATGACATATCCAAACTATTATATTTCTCTATCATGTCTTATTTATGATTTGGATAGGTGTAGGTGTTAAATTTTGGCATATGATTGTCTCTGCCTTTCCAGGGTGCCTTGTATTGTCTCCTTGGGAATCACAGCGGAGTGTGCCTGGCCAATTTACATGACTGGGAGTGCATTGCCCTGACGTGGCCTGCTATTGTTCGATCTGGCCTCAGTTCAGCCATGTCTTTGGAGAAGCCTTCTATTGTGCGGCTTTTTGACGACCTTGCAGACAAAATCCACCGGCAGTATGAGACCATTGGCATTGATTTCTCCGTAAGATTTACATTTTAAAGAAAATGTTAATATTGTTTGATGATCTTAGCAAACACAGAAGCCCCCAAACAAAATCTAACAAGGTATTTACCTTACCACATGTACTTTACCCAATGTACATTTTCATCCTGTAGCTTCCCGAAGAGACCTGTAATGTGGCCAAACAACTTATGATCACAGGAAACCCTTTTCCTAAAGACCCTGTTCCTTCAGAAGAAGAAACATCAAGAGGTATTGAGAGACAGGAACTCAAGAATTTAGAGTCTGGCGAGTAAGTTATTTCTGATACGATATCATAACTTGTGCATTCTTTAAGACGTGTCAATATTAACCCAGATATGCTTTCAACCATGTTTTAGGAAGTACGAGCAGCTCATTGGTGATTTACTGAACTGCCTTGGAAATAGGAATTTGTAGGTTTCTTTGATATTTAGTGCATAACCATTCAGTGTATGTTTGTCTAGAACTTTGCTTTTAATCTTACAGGCCTTGGAAATTTGAACATATCGCTATTGGCTTCTTGTCATTGCTCCTGAGAGATGACCACCAACTCCCGCCAGCAGCTGTCCTGTTCTTTGTCAAAACCCTCAACCATGATTCCCTCTACGTCCGAAAGGTGAGTGGGTCTAGTCCATGTCTCGCAATCGTGGGCAAACTATGGTTACACGTTGATGGTTGGCGGCTAGAGTAATTGAAATGTTGTGTTTTGTCCAATAGGTGGCAATATCAGCTGTAGCAGGGATCATGAAACAAATAAAAAGGCCTCATAAAAAAGTGCCAGTCAGTCCGTCTGATCTTTGTAAGCAGCACAAAAAATTTTCCCGTTCTGTATGTTTGCTTTTCTAAAATAATTGTTTGAACAAACTTGAATTTCCATTTTTGTGTTTTGTCGTTTTGCTGTGTAAGGTGCACTTGAAGAGACAGAGGGCGTTATAGTGGCTGGTGACCGCCCAGACAACAAATGGCTGCAATATAACAGCAGCAGCCTGCCAAGAAGTCAGCAGGACTGGGATCACTGTGTTTTTGTCGAAAAGACTCACTGGGGTTATTACAGTTGGCCAAGGTTCATGTTTGAGACTTTTGTGTTGCTGGTTGTGGCTGATGCTGTTGTATTTAGCGGTTGTGTTTTTGTTTTTTTTTGGTCACATTATTTTCTAGGAAACTGATGATGTATGCTCCTGAAGAAGAGCAGCCCAAACAGAACCTAACAAGGGAGGAAATGACAGAGGTTTGTCTAGATTAATATACAATGATACCTATCGCTGATACCTATATAACTGCATTATCTTAAACTTTTTATTTTTCTGCAGCGGGAGCAAATCATCTATGACCATTTCTCAGACCCCGTATTTATCAATCAATTCATAGAGTTTCTCTCTCTCGAAGATCGAAAGGGCAAAGACAAGTTTAGCACACGCAGATTCTGTTTGTTCAAGGCAAGCACATTTCTTAAGCATTCTTTCAGTTTCTCGGAAAGGCTGGTGAAAACCGCTTTTGTTTTCTGTTTCCAGGGTCTGTTCCGCAATTTCAGCGACACCTTCCTGCCTCTTCTGCAGCCTCACATGGAGCGCTTGGTCGCAGACACCCATGAGAGTAAGCAACGTTGCGTTGCCGAGATCATATCTGGCCTAATCAGAGGATGCAAGCATTGGAATTACTCAAAGGTGCAATTACAATCAGAAACGATTGCTCTTTCTTTGTTTGAATTTGACTTCAATTAAAATGCTAAATTTGTAGGTTGAAAGCCTTTGGCAAATGCTGTGCCCACTCCTTCGTACCGCTTTGTCCAACATCACCATAGAAACGTATGCAGACTGGGGCACCTGCATTGCCACAGCCTGTGTAAGACTCCACACTCTCTATTCCTCTTGTCTTTTTGTTTACAAAAACAAAAAATATCTGGAGTTCATGAATTTTATGTCTTTTCTTTCCCCATCTACAGGAGAGTAGAGACCCTCGTAAACTTCACTGGCTATTTGAGATGCTCATGGAGTCGCCAGTCAACGGGGAAGGAGGCTCATTTGTTGATGCTTGGTCAGTAAGACGATCGTAATAATGCAATAATAGTAATAATGTTCAAACCCCTAAAAAAACATTGACTCTCCCACCCCCAGTCGCCTCTATGTGCTACAGGGAGGCCTTGCTCAGCAGGAGTGGCGTGTGCCAGAGCTCCTTCACAGATTGTTGCAGTACCTGGAGCCCAAACTGACTCAGGTTTACAAGAATGTACGGGAGCGAATTGGAAGGTGAGGAGAAAATGGATCAATTTGAAATTGTTTCTTAACCTTAATGGCTCCCCTTTCATGAAGTCGTCCTAGTCACTGCTGACTGCTTGACAAATGTGAATGTGTGTTTAGTCTCTTTGGGCAGCGTGGGAATGGTTCTCAATTAGTGACATTACAAAGTGAGGACCAGGTTTTTTTCTCTGATTGGGCGAGGCTGGTACTAAAAGCACAGCAATGAGCAGGAATGATAAGAGATGCATGAATGGAGGAAAAGAAAAAAGACTATGTGTGGGGGGTGGTATTTCTAACATGGATAAAAGCTCCAAAAAGTTGAAATTGCATAATACAGGCCCTTCAAGTTTAGGGGTTTTAGGGCAAGTAGCACTGTTTCTAACATCACTGTAATTTGACACTTTGACTTGGAGAAATCTTCAGATTTTTTTCCTTGTGCAAACATCCATCCATCTATCCATCCATCTTCCTAAGCTACTTATCCTCACTAGGGTCGCTGGCTTGCTGGCACCTATTCGAGCTGTCTACAGGCAGTAGGTGGGGGACACCTCGGGCTGGTTGCCAGCCAATCGCAGGTCACACAGAGACAAACAATTACTCATACTCACAATCACACCTAAAGACACCTAAAGACAATTTGGAGTGTCCAATATACCTATCTTGGATGTTTTGGAATGTGGGAGAAAACTTATGCGAGTACGGAGAACATGCAAACTCCACACAAGAATGCCAGGGGCAATTGAACCCGGGACCTCTGAACTGTGAAATATGTGCTAACCAGTCTGCCACCGTGCCACCCTTGTCCAAACATATTAGAGGATCATTGTAAATTAAATGTGTCTACCAATCAGAGAAGGAGACCGTGGGTAGCACAAAATAAGAGTTATGATGAAAGATAATCAGTTATTATGTTTTACTCTGTGTATTTTTTGTTGTTGTTCTGCAGGCAATATCACACAAGAAAATTCTCCTAAAACACTATCTCTCCCCCAACACAGGTTTAAGAGACTATCCAAGTGAGATTCTGTGTTTTGACTGTCACTAGGTTGTCATTTTGGGAAGGTTAAAATCTTGTACTCAATAGTCCTGTAATGCATCTATCCATGCAACTTACTTTGATTTTCAATTAAGATTTTTACAGTGTTTTGTTTTTAATATTTTTTTATATTTGTTGATCAACTTGAGATACAGTAAGGATATACTGTGTCATCTGCCTAAACCCTCAGCCCTAAATGATTAAAAAACAAAAAAAAAAACTTGATCTTGAATTAGGTGTATTAACCCTGCATTTTGTTTCCCCCTCCCTCCAGTGTGCTGACCTACATCTTCATGATAGATGTCAACCTGCCTTACACTCAGCCAACCACCTCGCCTCGCATCTCGGACTTCACCGACAGAATTTTGGTACAGCTAAAGCCCCTGACTGAGGGTGATGAGGAGATACAGAACCACGTGGTTGAGGAGAATGAGGTGGGGGAGCAGGATGAACGAACTCAAGCCATCAAACTTCTCAAAACAGGTGAGTAAAGGGAGGTTGGCCCATCTCAAACATCTTCCATGTAATATGCTCCACATGAACCTTTTGCAGTGTTAAAGTGGTTGATTGCAAGTGCCGGCCGCTCCTACTCTACCGCTGTCCCAGAGCACCTGCGCTTGCTGCCCTTACTCTTCAAGGTAGCTCCTTCACATACGCTAGACTCACTTAAATAGACACAAGCTGACCAATTTTGACATTTGTGTTCACTTTTAGATTGCCCCAGTAGAGAATGATGACAGTTATGATGAGCTGAAGAGGGATGCAAAGACTTGCCTGTCTCTCATGTCCCAGGGGCTCCTCTACACTGAGCAGATCCCCATGGTGCTCAATGCCCTTCAGGAGGTAAGCCATTGAGCAACAATTGCTGACCTAACAAGATTTTCAATTTTCTTAATGGTCACTTTACTTGATGAACAATAGCAGTATATTTACTCTACTACAGAGATGTTTATTCAAGATGAGGCATTTATTTGAAGAGATAGTACCTGTCAGTATATATTTTAAAGTTGATTGTGGGTTTTTCCCCAAGTTGTCTGTTATGTTTTGAATTCATATATAGTCAGATTTTTTGCAGAAAATGACTCTGCAGTCCAATCAAAATGTTGCTCTGGTAAGCGCAAACCAGATTTACCAGTTGCATACAATAATGTACTATTGCTTGTGATACGCTGGTGAGTTAGGCACTAACCTTTAAACTGGAGAAAGATAAAGATGAGTTTGGTAGTTATGTTCGCTGCGTGGCAATAGCAGTGTGGATTGGAATGTGCAACTGCCTCCCAATAACTTGTTTTTAGCTACTATCAGTAATGCTGTCTCTTTGTAAGCAGAAGTTCCTAAGCTAATTTCCCATCGCATCCATTAATTCATTTTCTTCAGATTTTCACACATTTGCACTCTCTAACCCAATTGTCATTGCTTTGTACCTAAAGCAGCGATTTCCAACCTCTGTACTGGGACATTTAATCCCAGTAAATAATAAATATTCAATTTAACCTTTGTATCACCTCTTGATTTTCTATAAACAGAATTAAGTCAGAGCACACACTGACGAAAGAACATTTGTGAGTAAGACAATATCATGATTATTTCAGTGTTGGATGGTATGATATTTTTGTTTGGAGGTATGCAAATACATTTGGCTCTGGACTATGTCACAGGCTGTAAAGTTGGTTGTTTCCATAGATCATCACTGCACAAGGAATTGTACAGTCATATTTTTCTTCTATATTTCACCGTACATACACGCTCTGTTGTTCTTGCGTCACTCCTATTGTGGTATTGGAAACACGGTTGATTAGATTTTCTCCCCATCACGATTGTGTAATGTTCCAAACTGTACCCCTGAGTGCAAACCTGGCTATAGTAAAGTCGATTAAAGCTACCTGGATATATATTTTTTCTCTCCTGAAGGGAAACAAAATGTGTATTTGAGGTAAAACGTTTAAGTGGGTAATTGACCCAGCACTTGATTGTGGAACAACAGCTCGTACAGTATATTAAAGGTATGCTATTAGATAACGTCAATGAATGCAGCAGCTTTCTGTCATATAATATCAATCCGAACTCATTAAGGCCCCCTTTGCTGTTGCATGAATTGCTAAAAATTCCCTAAGGACAAACCGCTATCAACAACTAAACTGTGCGCCTTGTTCCGCGGATGTGACACAAGCGCAGCTCATTATTGACATGTGATGACGTGTGTGTTTGCAGATTGCAGGCAGCAGCTCCTGGCACGCTCGCTACACCGTGTTGACATACCTCCAGATCATGGCGTTTTACAATTTGTTCACCTTCATGAGTGACCAGAAAGCAGTGAATGACGTACGAGCGCTGGTTATAAAACTACTGGAGGACGAGCAGCTGGAGGTAAAAAAAAAAAAAACAAAAAAAAAACAAAGCGAGCATGTATCTACAAATGTATTTACATGTGAAATGTAAATATAATTGGGTTATATCATGTAAGTCCGGCATAATAAAACTCTTAAATCTGGTCATTACAATAAATGAATACATGCTTGATTTTGCTCGCGGTCCTTTGTCATCTTTTAGCTTCACGGTAGTGATTCAGCATTCACCTCCTGGCTCCCCACTCGCACCCCCCATCCCTCACACTGGTCCTCTAACTGTTGCTATGGAAACCACAGGCTGCAGTAATCTGTTGCTATGGAGATAACTTTCAGATTGAATGAGGACGAAAGAGATGGAGTAGAGACAATGATATGAGTGGGGGATAGCTGGAAGTAGTCATTTTTGTTAGGCCTCTATAGTATACGTTTAACTGCAAAGGTGTGAAACTGATTTCAGGGTTAGCCCGTCCAAATAATTCTTGGTGATCATTAGAAAGCGTTGCATATATCTTGAATTCATTGCAAATAGCACGAGCCCCCTGTGTTAACACTCAGGGATTTAGGAAAAAAGGTTACGCCCTGCACATCACCAATGGTTGATGTTTTTTTTTTTTTGTTTGTTTGTTTTTTTGACATGGAACAAAGCATCCATTCACGCATCTTGTTTTGGATTTTGTTGGATTATTTAAGTGTACAGAATGCTACCCTCCTAACCCCCACCTCATCTACTTCCTCTGCAGGTAAGAGAAATGGCTGCCACCACGCTCAGTGGCTTCCTCCAGTGCAATTTCCTGCGCATGGACGCCCCCATGCAGGCTCACTTTGAGGCTCTGTGCAAGACCCGCCTGCCTAAAAAAAGAAAGAGGGGCGTCGGCTCAGTAGTGGACACTATACCTTCTGGGGGTGAGTCTTGACTGTCTTTCAGGAAATAACTTTGCAATCCAGGTGAAGTTCTGGCGTAACTCAATTTGATTCGGTGTCGCGTCAGACCTGG
Source organism: Hippichthys cyanospilos (assembly GCF_059441005.1). NCBI lineage: Eukaryota > Metazoa > Chordata > Actinopteri > Syngnathiformes > Syngnathidae > Hippichthys > Hippichthys cyanospilos. The sequence goes on along the minus strand of NC_142376.1, from coordinate 16,568,765 downwards.
TGCGACGCCATGCCGGTGTTCTCGGGCTGAGTGCTTGCATTCTCTCGAGCCCGTACGACGTGCCCACCTGGATGCCTCAGCTATTAATGGACCTCAGTGCCCACCTCAATGATACCCAACCCATTGAAGTACGTCTTGTTATTGGGTGATGGTTTATGTTATGAACCGTTGTGTTTCAGCCCGCATTTTCTTTCCCCGCAGATGACTGTGAAGAAAACCCTTTCCAACTTTCGTAGGACGCATCACGACAACTGGCAGCAGCATAAGCAGCAGTTCACAGACGACCAGTTGTTGGTGCTGACTGACCTGCTGGTTTCCCCGTGCTATTATGCCTAAAACCCGCGAAAGCAATTTAACAAGACAACCTAAACAAAATGCTTCGTATTTTTTCTTTTCTCCGGGGCTGAGCGACAATATTTTCACTACTTTCCTTTCTTAGGTCCCCCGTCCGCCCCCTCTTTCGTTTTAATACTCCCAGACCCTGCATCCAGGATGTGGCTGCAGTTTCAAGACACCACAAAGTGGCACTCAAATTGGAAATGTGGTGTATTATCTATGTAGTTCATTTACATTTCTTCTATACTTAATATTTAAGGATCAATCATGGCAGGAATGGGTGACCTGCAATGTGTAACATTTCTGTACAGTTTTTTTTTTTTTTTGGTTCTTTTGTCGCGCGTGTGCACACTTGTAGTCCTGTGGGGTGTCGGACACATTTCTCAGGATTACGTCCCAAGAATCAACTCTGAGCCAACACAGTGTCCTAGTGTAGGACATGCTCTTTATTATTATTATCATCTTCTACAAGTGAAGCTTTTGTTTTGACTCAGAAAATTGTCAACAGAACTCTAGACTGTAAACAAGTTTGTTTGATCAAGATATGATAATCTGTGCGTGTGCGCGTGAGTGTGTGTGTGTGTGTGTGTACATATCATGCTTCGGCAAATATGCACAGACATATTTATTTATTCTTATTCTTGAAGTGCTGCATTTTTTTTCTAGCAAGTCGTTCTGCTGTTTTTGTAGCAGGTGGGTGTGATTTTTTTTTTTTTTTTTTTTTTAAAGCACTAGAGCCTATTTTCATCTACACTTGCAAAGAAAAGGGAGAGGGTGCACTCCCCAATGCGGTGCTGTCATGTTTGTTTTGTGAAGACCTGAGCAGTTTTCAAGGTTCTCCAGTGCAAAATGGTGTACACTATACAATTTGTATTTCAAATTCTCATCAATTTGTCCCCCTTCGTTGTAGATTTTTTGATTCAGCTTGTTTTAAGTTGATGACCTGAAATATGTCCAAACATGCAAGCATTTAGTACCTCACATTGTAATAGTGTAGTGCCAAATTTGCAGCGACTTTTTTTTTCTTTTAGATGTTTGCCTATGGTATTATATGTATGAATAAATTGTTTATAAAACTACACCTGACTCCAAAGTTTCCAACATGACCTTATGCAGACCTTGTGGTTAGCAAGCCTGTGTCCTGTGTGGAATTTTCCTTTCACACCTCCAAAACATTCTTGTGCCAACTGAAGACGTAGTCATTAGTGTGAACGTGAGTGACTGGTTGCTAGTCATGTGCCCCTGGGCTGGTGACCTTGCCTCTTACCCAAAGTCGTCTAGTGTAGAAGACAAGTGACAGAAAATGATGGATTGTCAATCGAATAAAAGGTTATGCCGTGTTTTGTAACTGTTTGTTTGAAAGCAAATAATTGATCGGAAGAAATAAAACTGCAAAATATCAGAATGAAATTGTGGTTAATATGCTCATGCTTAAGAGGTGTCATAAATGGTAACTACTATGACCTTTTTAAGAAAACGTTCGAATATGACTTTTTCAGCAAACGTTTTAAATAGAGTATTTGTCGTTGGATGCAATAATGCGCTTCAAATGACCAAATTTTCTAAAATAATACAAATACAGCATTACAGTATTTTTCAATGCACTAGTTGAGTGCGGTGTTTGAGGGCTCTGTTCGCGTGCGTCGCTGTGACTTCATGCTCGATTTTTTTTAACTATTGCGCGTCCGGTGCCTCCTGTGTGCAACGCAAGGATACATCGTCAAGAAGGCGAGAAATGCACAGCAATGAAGTACGTTATTGAGAATTCGATCGGTGCACAATGCACGCTTTCGATCGTAAAGCAGGCGACGAGCTGATGCGTTTTATGAGTGTACGTACGTAACATTTACATGGAGAATTCGCTTCGCAGCTGCGGTCTTTCACGTACAGCCGTTTTTAGAATAACGAAGATGGGCTTTGTTAAATGATCGTCTGCAAGGGCTTGACCAATAACGGTAAGATTTGTACATATTTGAGCTACCAAGATAAACTGAGATGTGCACAAAGATGTGTGTATTGCGCGCGCGCGTGCGTGCATGCGCATCGTCGTTTAGTTGTTCCACAAATAAGCATGGAATCTAATTTTTGTGATTGAGCGAGCGTTCCTTATGTGTCTGTATTTCAGAAGGCACCAATGGTGGCACCAGCGTCCTCCTTTTCAGGGGAACAATGTTTGCCTCTTTAAGGGCGGGCGGCTAATAAGATGATGAACGGCACGGAGACGCCATCTGAGCTGGCTGATGTGCCCAAGCAAGTGAACTTGAATGGCACCCAGGCGCCAAACAACCCCCCAGTTTGGGCAGTCGTCCACACGGCCACCTTGACCTTTTGCTCCCTCTTCCTGGTCTTCATTTTCTGCCTGGGCTCCTACGGAAACCTCGTCGTGTTCCTGTCATTCTTCGACCCGGCCTTCCGCAAGTTCCGCACCAACTTCGACTTTATGATCCTCAACCTGTCCTTCTGCGATCTGTTCATTTGCTGTGTGACGGCTCCGATGTTCGCCTTGGTGCTTTACCTAGATGCGAGCGGCGTGGACGGCGTGTCCAAGAGCTTCTGCTTCGCCTTCCACCTGACCAGCTCGGGCTTCATCATCATGTCGCTGGAGACGGTGGCGGTCATCGCCCTGCACCGTCTGCGCATGGTCCTGGGCCAGCAGCCCAATCGCACCGCATCGTTCCCTTGCACCCTGGCCCTCACCGCCTTGCTGTGGACGTCCAGCTTCACCATGGCGGCCATGCTTACCATGCGGGCGTACCCACGCAGGGACGGGCCCTGCCTGCCCCACTTTGGTCTGGGAGGGGGCCAAGCCAGGTTGGTGCTGTACGCGTATCTTGCTGACTTTGCTTTTTGCGTGGCCGTGGTGTCCGTCTCCTATCTGATGATCGCCCAGACCCTGAGGAAGAACGTGCAAGTGAGGAAGTGTCCCATTATCACCGTGGCGGCCACGTGCACCCCACCTCTCCCGCCTGTGGCAGCCACGGGCTTCGAGGGGACGCAGCGGAGCAGCCAAGGCCCCTTGTACCGGAACCAGATGTATAACAAGTTGCACAACGTTCAGACGCACTCTTACGCCAACAGGACCAAGCAACCGGTGGTCCCGGGGGCCGCCCAGGGGGCCACCTGTTGCCAGCTGGTCTCCACGGTCAACTTGGCCACCGCCAAGGACTCCAAGGCTGTCGTCACCTGTGTGGTCATCGTGTTCTCGGTGCTGCTGTGCTGCCTGCCGATGGGGATCTCCTTGGCGCAGGACGTTCTGTCGCCCGAGAGCAACTTTGCCCATTTCCAGTTTGAACTGTGCGGCTTCGTGCTCATCTTCCTCAAGTCGGGCATCAATCCCTTCGTGTACTCGCGAAACAGCGCCGGCCTACGCCGCCGCGTGCTCTGCTGCATGCACTGGGCCGCGCTGGGACTGCTGTGCTGCAAGCACAAGACTCGCTTGCACGCCATGGGCAAGGGAAGCCTGGAAGTCAACCGCAATAAATCCTCGCACCACGAGACCAACTCGGCGTACGTGCTCTCACCCAAGGCGCAGAGGAGGCTGGTGGACCAGGCTTGCGGGCCGAGCCAGTCCAGAGATTGCGGCGGCAGTCCCAGGGGCGCGCGGAGACCTCGCCCCGCAAGCACGTCCACGCCCATCAACACGCGCATCGAACCCTACTACAGTATATACAACAGCAGTCCTTCTGCTGGACCCAGCTCGCCCACCAGCCTCCAGCCTGCCAGCTCGCAGACGTTCGCCTTCGCCAAGTCTTACGTGGCCATGCACTACCACACTCACCAGGACACCCTGCAGGACTTTGAGAGCACCTCAGTGCAACAAATCCCAGTCCCCTCTGTCTGAACCCGTTTAGGATTCCCGCTGTTTTCTGCAAACAGCTGACCCCTTCCCTTAGTCCAGGGGTGTCCAAAGTCGGTCCTCGAGGGCCGCTGCCCTGCGTGTTTTCCGGGTTTCTTTTCCCGACACTCCTGATTCAAACGATCAGGATCGTTATCAGGTTCCTCTGTCTGAACCCGTTTAGGATTCCCGCTGTTTTCTGCAAACAGCTGACCCCTTCCCTTAGTCCAGGGGTGTCCAAAGTCGTTCCTCGAGGGCCGCTGCCCTGCATGTTTTCCGGGTTTCTTTTCCTGAAACTCCTGATTCAAACGATCAGGATCGTTATCAGGTTCCTGCTGAGCTTGCTGATGAGCTGATCATTTGAAGCAGGTGTGTCAGGAAAAGAAAGCTGGAAAACATGTAGGACAGCGGCCCTCGAGGATCGACTTTGGACACCCCTGCCTTAGTTCATCAACATAGATGTGGTTTTGAATGGCACAGGGCCAAACCCAGAAAACAGGCCAGCCCTGATTGATTTTCACCTGGGCCTTGAACACGTGATGTCATTTTCAATCGACAGCGAGTGACAGAGTACATTTTTGAAGGTATTAATTGGATGACGAAAATAATTACTATCAAATGAACGATAGACAAATTATATTTTACTGCTCAAAATGGCTAAATTTGTGTAATGCCCCTTTAATACCTTTAATGGAATATACGCTATACTTTATAATGGCAATTCTTTGCTTGTATACAGATAGTTTGCTCTCCCAAATCAAAAATGTCCAAAGCAAGCGACTCAGTTGTCCCCGTCTGGTGGACACTAATTGTCTGTCCCAAGTCGTCACGTTTTTTCACACGTTATTTAACTAAAGTGGAGAACAAAACGCTTGTGAATAAATATACAGTATTAACACGTTCCCACCTGAAATCTGTGAGAAATGTTGTAAACCTCAGGCTCTTGCTCACTCAGAACCGAGCAGCATTTTGTTGCCTCTCGTTGTTGTTTTTTTTTTTTTTTTTCTTCTTCAACGACTGAAAATGGGTTCTACACATTTGAGTGAGCCCGTTTTGTTGAAGTCATTGCTGTAATGCTTGGGTGCACGAGGAACTGTCCAGTCAGGAGATTAAGTCTGATGTTTGGAGTATGTAAGCAGTCACACTGAAAGAAAACATCCATCACAGTCAATATTCAGGCTTCAATTCATTGAAAAATTGTTCAAGTATTGTTTTCAAATTGATCAAATCCTGAACATGGTCTTTAATTACAGCATTTTATTTTTAGCAACGTGAACTTGATTTGATATGTGTCAAATTTTGGCGGTACAAGGATTCTGCTCAAAAGCGACATTTTGTGAGCTGCTTGTTTCCAAAAATGTCTAGTGATGTGTCCGCTGCATGCACCACATACTGATTCCCCCCAAAATTGCCAACTGCGAGTGGACGACTTGTGATGAAGTGCTGTCTTCGCGAGTGAAAATGGAATGCTTGGCTCCACACCGTGAGCTGAATACGTGGATTGATGAGGCATACTATCAAGGTCCAGGTGACCCCTGCAAATCTGAAATTATGATCGCTGTTTTTTTTTTTTTTTTTTAATTCCTTATGAACCCAGAACAGAGAACCGAAGTTGATTGAATACTCTAAACTGGTGCTAATATACGAGTGCTGTTTAGGTCTGTGTGTCAGCCCTATGATTGGCAGGTGCTTGTTCCAGACTCCACTCTCCAACATGACAATGTAATTGGTCACAGGCATAGAAAATGGATGTAAAAAGACAGACTTGTAACTGAAAGATTTCTCATTATTTGACTTAAGTACGTAGCAATGTTCCTGCCAGCTGTGTTGCACATGCACGTGCTGTTGCAACCTCCACAACCTGGCGACTGTGTCCACGCCAATCCTTCGAGGATTTATTTGTGAACCCTGTGCACTTTTTCCCCTAATAAATGTTTAGCAAGTGCTTTTTGTCTTTGCACTCTTAGTTTGAAATAAATAAATGATTGTATGGTTCTCCGTTGCGGCTCCTAAATTTTTGTGTTAATACAGTTTCACTTCACAACACACCATAAAGTTAAAAGGAAATTTTAATGAAATGTACATGTCATTTTAAAACACCCACTGATGCATAAGTTACACTCACCCCTAATAAAATGAAAAAAAGCACACCTCGCTGTTGCAAAAAAACATTTTAAGACTACAAGTGCAAAGTATCCGCCCACCATTCGCCATGGCTCAAATGCACACAGTCAATCATGATCTTGTACATTATAAAATCTTCTAAGCAGAGATATGAATGTGGACGGTGAATCCACAAGACATTCTCCTCAAGTGATTTACTGAAGCTACAACCCCGCTGGGTGAGGCAGTGATGTGGTTTGTTCCACTGCTCAGAACAGGAGAACTGACTAGTCTCTTCAGCAGTTCGGCTCCTCAAGTCCAGCTTCAACATGACCACAGTTGGAACCTTTGCATCTTGACCATTTGTCCGTCTGGCACTTGCACCACTGCACCACTTGGCCTTCTTCTTGTGTTCTTATCTTTGGCTCGTTTAAGTGGAGATGGACAGAAGTCCGTGTTCGTCTGCAGAGTCAAGAATCCTGCAAATGACTGAAGATTCAACCTGGGACAAGAAAAAAGATTTAATGTGGTCCCGGAAACAAATAACTGATTCCTTAAAGATACATTGCTTAAAACCGACTCAAAATCAACTTGTTTTTCACAGGAACTATATTCTTGATGAATGCAAAATACTGCACAAGTTACACATACTGTAAAACACATACTGTATAAACCATGTATTTGCTTGTGGTATGTTAACAAGATAAATGTAAACAATGTTGATGTAAATGGGACAGCTGCATGCCATTATTGGTCAAACCAAGTTTTTCAACCATTTCTCTATAGATTGGAGAGACTACGGCCTTTGGGAAAGACCCAATGGGATAAAGTCTTTGTCTGCACCGGATCTGGCTTAACAAAGACAGATGAAGTTTTGCATTTAAGTGGCAAACTATGCATTTACGTTGTACACTATTCCTTTGCTGACATTGTAAACCACTCCCTGCTTGAGATACAAAAAAAAAGGCAGAAGAGGAGAGGCTCTCTGCAGAAGGAATTAAGACAAGTGCTCAGACTGTATTCTTGCCTCCTCTCTATTTATTGATAACGCTGACAGGGATCCACCCCCCCTTCAATACGGGACACTTACAAAATATTCAAATATGTTTCTGAGTGCCACTTCGAGCCTGCCCTCTCTCTCTCCTTTCCTCATTCATAAAGTTCTTCAAATAAGCGGCACAGAATACTCGTTTCAAGCTGTTTGTTTTACAATGGAAGAGTTCGTATGCCCAAAGTGTTTGTAAGGAGCATAAAAAAAAAAGTAAAAGAAAAAAAATTACAACACAGCGGGAAAACACTCGTTTTGCACAAAAGCAGTTTGAAAAGAAAACATACCCCAAGGACGTATTGGCAAGTGTGTGGTTCCAGCATATAGACGGTGACCGCATGGGGAGAGTCTGACTCTTTACATCTGATGGAAGAACAAGAGGCAGTTAGGAACGTACCTCACATCCCAGTCACATTATTAACATACTTTAACTTAACAATGACTTGGCGAGGTTTTCCCGTCAGATCGCACAAATCCCCGTGGCCATAGAAATGGGAGACCAGCCTGCAGAGGGCCATAAAAAAAGTGAAGATGAATAACTGATGACTATTGGATTGAGGCTGGTCGTACAAAAAAAAACAAAAAAACGACATACTTGACTTTCTGCATTCCACTATCTTTTAGCTGGTAAGATCGAGCCACGTTCTTCTTGGACCACTCGATGTGTTCCTCGGCATTCCAGCTCCCGACAACCACAATGTTCTTGGCTTGCTCCTTATCCTAAAATGCCAAACAAACACGAACTCTAAACAACTACTGGATGCGTCTGCTTCCAAAAACCAATTGAAGACATTAAAGGGACAGTGTGTAAGATTTAGACCGTTTTTCATTAAAAAGGAATAAATTAAATGCTTGTTAATTTCAAAAACGTGCAAAAGAATGTGTTCTTAAATGACCAACAGTATGTTTTAAATATAATCATAGGTCGAGTTATCATTAAATGATATTAAATGAGGGGTGGCACTTCTCTGGAGGCGGCCATGTTTGCTATTGACAATGGTAAATGCAGCACCTCCTGCTGGCCGTAATGAAAAACGGTCTAAATCTTGCTATTGTGCATGTCTTTTTTGGATGTGAACCTCAAAGCAGCCAAAAGATACACATTGATGAGAAAGAGCTGCGTCTCACCTCATGGTACTGATGGACGTGTTTTCCATAACAAAATTCATACTTCCACCATCCAACCCCCTGAAGAACACACCATTGGTACATTTAACATCTCATGTACGTCTCAATGCGATGAGTGAATCCCCTCCAGCTCAGCTGACGATGCCTCACCCCATGTAAACAGTAGGAGCCGCTGAGGAACTCCTTGACGAGCTGCTCGTCTGTCAGCCGTGATATGTGAGTGGTGCCCACAGCCACCTGGGCCTGCCCGCCTACGGCCATGGGCTTGTGTGTGGAAGTGAAGGCTTCCTCTCTTGGTGGTGAAGACTCCTCCTGTAGGTCGCAAAGTGGCCGATCAAGATATTATTACATTCCGTGTTTGGGCTTTGGTTGAAGTCCAATACCATCCAATGAATTTAATATCAGAAATCTAATTTCAATATTTAAGTAAAAGAAGCGAGTTTCACTCTGGAGGGCTGAATGCTTCATTCTGAATTTTTCTGTGAGGATGTTCACAGGATGTTGGAGCAATCAGCTCGCTCCTAGCGAGCGGGAGACAGACAGACGCACACTTAGAAAATACATTTTGTTCTCCCTCAGAATATTTTCAAACTTCTACGCCTGGTCCGTTATTGTTGCTTTGTTTTTTTCCGCATTTTTGAGCGCAGAACTGTGACGTTTGTCGCTTGTTTGTTACGTGCGAGTCGGATGAATGCGACTTGGCCGTTCAGACTGAAGTCACACCTCAAAAGATCAGATACCTATGAGATTTGGTAACACATACCCAAGTGGCCTTGGTCGCATTTAAAAAAATGTGTCATTCACACTGCCATTAAAAGATCAGATACAGATCTTACAAAAATACAGATATAGAAATTAAAAGCAAATAAAATGCAACATGAAGCAATTCATGGACTCCAGCCCATATTCTTTATAGTATATTACAACTAGTCACCAGTCCTCACATATATACATACTGTATATTTATATCATATCTATTATTCGTAATTTATGTTATTGTGATTTATGTTATTATTATAGGCCCTATACCATTGTGCAAAGGAGTCCGTTATTTTAATTTTTAAGCTTTATAAGGATGTGCATTGTCATCAGCGACAATTTTCCAGCAGATGAGCCAGAAATAAAACAGATGATGTTACGTGATCTATAGTAGCATCTGGAGTGGCTAGCTAAAACAAGCTGTCTGAAGTAGGGTTGAACAATTATGGAAGATAATGTAAACATGCTACATACATGTACAGTACAAATTAAACTTAAGTGGCTTTACTACTTGAATGTATGCACCTTTTCATATTGTATGAAACACACCATCATTGATTTGTAAATATTTTGCACTGCACTCGTTAAACCCTGAACTTAATTACACCGATAAACAAATACAATGTAAATAGCCGAAACTAAAAATAAAACTTCTGAACTTTGGTCAGTGACATCTCACATGTTAATAATGTTAAGAGAAACATTGTATCTGCTTATATGATATTTTTTTTACCTCATGAGGCATAAAAGATCGATTGTTTTGCATTGGTTAGGCGGTACCTAGATGAAAATATATTTCACAGAGGGTAGATGATTGAAAAAAGGTTGACAACCACTCTTGTACTCAATGGCTTTTACCTCCGAGTTAGTTTCTATTAGGATACTTCTTATAAGACTGGTAAATAACTGACCTCTTTATGCTCTGCAGTGGTACTGAAAGGAGGCTTGAGCTGCTCCTCTTGCGCCTTATCCAGCTGGGCAAGGCGCTGAGGTCGCAGTGGCGAGCCAGCCATCGCCTGGCAGAAGATGGCATTAATCGGGGACGACTTGAACCTGCGCATCACATTTCACCGGCTTACTCGTCGCGTAAGATGATCGACATCGGTTACTACTTTCTACCTGAATTTTGGGTGCGCGCAGAGCAAGGGGGTCAGCACCACCACCTCATATTCACAGGTGGTGACCTCAGCTATGGACAGGATCTCATGTTTGGCCTCCGGGTGACACACGTACAACACGGACGAGGAGCGTGGCTCGTTCTGTTTCAGCGGACAAGGTGTCCCGTTTCCCATCTCCAGTGAGTAATACGGAGTCAGCTGACCTTCGATGTTCTTAGACGGCACCTACAAGACAACACATACAAAAAGGGTCACTTTATTTGGGCAAATGTCGTGGAAGGCTCAAATTGCGAACCTTACTTCTGTTTCGGGTGCTGAATGAGCCGTGTCTGTCTCTTCAACTTTAGCTGACAAGAAAAACACATACGCAGTAAGATCAAGACATCAAATTATTGATTTGACATCAATCAAGGGGTAGCGGCTCGACTCCGCCTTAGTTGACTCTAAGGCTGCTACTCCACGTTGCCAGGAGCCAGTTGAGGTGGCTCGGGCATTCGCTTTGGATGCCCCCTGGATGCGTTTTTGGTGAGGTGTTTCAGGCATGTCCCACCAAGATAGACTAAGTCTCTCAGCTGACCTAGCCTGGGAACCCCCCTCAGAGGAAATGGATGATGTCGCTTGCAAGAACGATGTCTGGACTTCCCTGCTAAGGCTACTTACCTTGTGACCTGACCCCAAATAAATGGTAGATAATGGATTGGAATTGAACCAAATTGCATTTTCAAATTGCAACAAATGTAGATCTAGATAAAATCCAAATGAGACAGACATTTTTCAATGTATGCTTGCTCTCAAATATTGTTGGAAGATGAAAAAAAGGCATACCATTTTCTTTGTTTTTTCTCTTTCCTGCTAAATTCCCCAAAAAGTACTCCTGAACACTTATTTTCTGTGGACACAACAGTACAGATATCTCGTACTCTCAAAACAGTTGTAGCTTTATATTCATGTTCTTCTGAAAAACACCAACCTGACCCGTCTCCTTCTCTTCATGATACTGTCTTACATGTTTTCCATGACATACTTCATACGTCCAGTAAGATTCAATCTGCCAGCCAACGAAGAAAAAAAGGCTTTTTGTTACACTCCACTCAGCGAGCACACATTTTGCTGGTGCAATTAGACACAAGCAAAGATTATGAAGCTTACTCTGTAGGAGCAGCTACTTCGTTTGAACAGAGGTTCCAAAAGTTCAGATGGACTTGGCCCGCTGTACTCTTTGTCATCATCCTGAGTCCAGAAAAAAAACAAACAAAACATTATGTAATTCGCATTAATGATTTTGACATGGCAAAACGCATGTGAGGAAGATTAGCTAATGACTGTCAACTGTGCTGAAACAATAATATCATACAGTGTACCAAGCCTTGGCAATATTAGCAAAAAGCTGAACAGAATGGACACCTAAAAAAGGTCAAACTGCCTTATTTTGTCAATAGATACCACAAAATGGCAAAATATATTTATTAAAGCAGGGGTCACCAATGTGGTGCCCGTGGCCACTGGGTAGCCCCCGAGTATCACATGAGTAGCCCGCAGACCTGTTCTGCAAATAGTTTACAGGTGATAGAACATTGTGATCTTCTAGGAAGATTATGCATATATGACATATACATTACATACATTATATATTACTCTTGATTTACATATTTACTACAGCTGTTTCTTAATTATTGTGACAAACCAATAACAAACCAATAACACAGGGAGTGCATCACCTCACTTCAAAATAGTTCCTTAGTAAGGTGATTCCACAAGATGGGAGTAGAGCAAAATAATAATAATAATAATGCAGTACATATATTTTAAATCAAACTATGGTTATGGAATGAACACAAAGACAGTAAAATGTTTAATTTTTCACTGCATAACAGAAGATAGGTTATACGCCAAAATAAAACTCTTTGAATGGGAAAATTATGCCGTAGTGACTAAATGCAAACATTACCTCTTCTCCAGAGGTTAGCGAAGGTAGGAGACATTTATACTTCTCCTTCTCTAGTGTGGTCATGATAACAAAGTTGTCTTCCCTGTAAAGTGCGCCTGAAGTAGGCTGAAATACAGATATTACCTTGTTAGAGCCCTTTTTTTATGTTAGCACCAACAGTCAGGAACTGACATCAAGGGTAGCATACCAGTGTGACTTCAGGCCCGGGCCAGGTGATTTTAAAAGGAATTTCATCAGTGAAGGAGGGATAGCCGTCCCCGTGTGCCAAGACGCCGACACAGAGATCCAGAAGCCAACCGAGCATCAAAACATGACCAGCCATCATCTCTCTGTCCCGCCAGCGAGCGCCAACTGGGCGCTCCTCATGTACAACTCCGGCGTGTTTATCACAATCACCCCAACCTGCGAGGTAGATTCAAAACCGGTCCGACAAACTCAGGCTTGACATTGGTTATAAATTACTTCGAGTCTTCGCGATGTCAACACGGTAGCAAAATTCAGGAAGTGAGCTGTTAAACTTGCCACGTCCATTTCCGGTTGGGTTTTTTTTTGTGCTGAAATAACCGCAGCGACATCCATTGGTAGCCTCCGGCTTCGATCTTCAACTGAATTCATGTTTATTTTATTCTCTCGGGTATAGGTTATCAAACATTTTGAAGTCAGGGGCCCCTGTTAGGAGAGCACATTTTAAAAGGACCCCCATTGCGGAATTTTTGCGGGAAAAAAACAATCAAGTCAAACACAAGTGCCCTTTTTATTCACCAACATATCCAATTTGACAAGTATATTTGTTCCTTTTCAGCTATCTGAAGTTTACAAAATAAAAAATGTGAATTGCACGTCTCATAACAAAGTGGGTGAATCCCCCCCCCCCCCCCCCAAAAGGTTGCTGCCAAATATATAGTGACTAAATAAGCAAGCTCTTTGATGATAACGTGGTTACGTAGGTCCATTTAACAAATGTCAAAATTATTAAATAAAATAAAAAAAACTAATTTCATTGATTGCTTTATTAAAGAGTAATATATACATTCACAATTTAATATAAAATAAAATGAAATTAGCACAAATATATATGTGTTATAACCCAAATTATGTCATGGATCCCTTGCAATAAACCCATGGACCCTAGTTTGAGAGCCACTGCCCTGGTGGTAAAGGGCTTAACGAAACGACGCTAATAAATAAATAAATAAATAAATATTGATGTTGCTGGCTTTTATAAATGTAACCATTGTTTATGACTTCAGAAATGCGTTGCTTGAGCACTTTTGTTCAAGTAAATATTCTGTATTATCTGTGCACTATGGTCCATAGAGGAAAACCCTATTTCTGAAGACTAATACTCTTCTCTGTCAACATAACATGAAAAAGATGAGGAAGCCCTGCATCAAAGCAAATCAACCAAAAATACATAACACAATACACATTACACAGTGAATACAAATAATCAGTATTATAATATTCACAATAACTAGGCAAAACACTGACCTCTTACGAAGGGAGGAGTATCCTTCAATTTCATACATATTGTGTCAAGGATCTTTTGATATAAATATGCCACTACTACTACAATAACAACTACTACTACGACGACTATGGAATTCTCCTCATCATGATCATCACCATCTTCACATTGATCTGAACCTGTGAAGTAGCTGTTTCGCAAAGGCTGGTGGCCCCTGTGACCAGCAATAGATGAATACATATACATTGCTTCATTTTCCCATGGCTATATTTGTTTATGGCGTTAGTGTTCACACTATACGTGCCATGACTTTTTGGTACAGTAGTCTCAAACAGAGGTGTACATTTTATACATTGTTATGCTGGTCCATTATTCAAAATTCTCCGGCACCCTGGACCTCTTCACTCTTCGCCTGATGATTGCATCTTCAACTTTTAACGCTATTACTTTCAGAAAGGTCTTTTCACGTCAAAATTTGACATTTGATGTGAAGCACGGCGTCTGCAAACAGGCTCACCAGGAATGATTGTGAATCACATAGAAGATAGACATATTTATGCTTAATGTTCCTATGGTTCTCACAATAACATGTTTTAAAGCTTGTGGTTTTAAATACAAATAATGATTATACCAATCCTGTACATTTTACACAGTACAGCGGTCAGTATTTGGCCAATTAAGTTGTGTAATCGACGTGAATTAATTGGAGAGAATATCGTCTCCATTGTTTTGGTTATTGTGTAAAGTACAGTGGCGCTTGCTATTGTTGTTGCAACAACATTATGCCACTGGTGACGTGAAGAGGGGCTCCCGGGTACTGGCAGATGATACGCAATGTTCTTCTGCCTGTCAGAGTTACAGGTAAGTGTTTTGCCCCTTCTTTTCAACATCATTTGCAGACAGGGGGTTTGTTTTTTGGCCAGCGAGACGGCGCGTGTCCTGGGCGTCTGGACAATTGCATTTTATATTTTACCTCTTGGTGGAGCTGTTGATATGGGAATAATCCTCCTGTGAGTGGGACGCGATGATAACGCTCACTCTTATACAAAGAGAGGATTAGAGGGAGCGTATTTTGGACAAGAGGAGACGATTCAGGAACACAAACGCCCCATAAAATCTTTTTACCTCAAACACATCCACGTTTACCTTATAGCTGTAACTCACCATTGTCCACAGTGTCGATATTACTTATTGATTGATATTTGCATGCAACTTCTTTAAAGGATGAATTGACGGCGAGATACAATCAGATGAATCACAGGCTTGTTTCCATGGAAACTATTGTATCATTAAAGTAGGATATATCAGAGTCACATCTGACAATTAAGTATTGATGTACACGTTGAGTTTATAAAGTGCAGATTTTGAAAACTCCTTTTTAAACTCCAATAAGTTGTCTTTGCATGTTCTCCCCGAGCCTGCGTAGGTTCTTTCAGGGCACTCTGGTTTTCGTGTCTGTATGCCCTGCAATTCACTGGCAAGCAGTTCAGGGTGTCCTCCGCCTTTTGCCCAAAGTCATCTGGGATAGGCACCAGCAAGCCTGCGACCCTTGTGAGGATAAATGGCTCTAGAAGATGGATGGATGTACGAGCTGCAGAAAGTAATTACCTGGTGACGTCAAGCTACGTGGACTCAATATGGCAGAGGTACGAGAAAAAAGCCGTTTTTTTCCGACATAATAATGGTTATTACATTGTTAGTAAGAATATGGAATTTAGAGTCATCGTTATGGCCACTTAGATTGATGGGGCAATGAAAGACTGAGCCAATTGCAGCTAACACCTATTAGTTTTACTAGTTTTTATTGTATTTTCATAATTATTATTATGATTTATACATTTATTTTTTTCACCTTCAGGAATCAGCTAGGACATCATACTGACACATTCTGCTCATTGTGCTAAGCACAGCATATTCATATTTGATTTTGCTAAGAATTCTGTTTATTTATTTTTTGAGCAGTCTACTGCTTGATGTGGCTGAAGTTTCTGTGAGAATTTCACCCAGACACGTTGTTGATTGACAGTAGGCCACCAGACCAATTCTAAAAATGCAATGTTGACTGACCTATAACAAACACCATTCAGAAAACGGCATCACTGCACACAAATCCCTAAACATAATATAAGATTGGAAGTGTGCCATCTATGTTTTCATTGATTCATGCATTTTTTCCCCCAGAGCATGAGCACAACTCTCTAATGCAAACATTTCAATTCATTCCACTTTGCTATCCATGGAGTAAACCTGCTTTGCATTGATGCCATTCATACGTACCTCACTCTATCCATAATTGATACAACTGTCATTTCTTCAAGCGTATTAACATAATTTAGAGTGGAGAAAAATGTGTTTTGACACTTGAGTCTCCAGCAAGATTAGAAGCTCTTCTTCAATCTTCAGTCCAAAAATACACAGGAATGTGTCAGATGACAGATCAATATTGTCACATTCTGCATGGTTTCTTAAAGTGTATCTCTGGAGCTCGGAAGGAAGAATGTATATGTTTAATAAGGTAAAATGGTATCCAATCGTATTTTGGTTACACTTGCTTAATTAGAGCACGTATCAAAGATTCTGTGGCAGTTTTATTTTCAAAGACACCATAGCGGCAACCAGATTTACTCTTTCTCGGTTCTTGGGGAGCCGTGATGTAGAGTCATTGATAAGCAAGTCTTGTGGGAGGCAGCACCTGCTCGCAAAGGTCTATGAACGCTATAATGTCAAAATGTAAATCGTACGGGTGCCCCATAAATAAGAGGAAAAACAAAGCCTAGCCCTACATTGTATGCCTAAACCTATTGATTCAGAATGTAATTTCATCACAGAAATGTGGTTACATAGCATGGATCTCGAACATTTGGTGAAAACTTACCCATTTGGCAGAAATTTGGTAGGTTTCAAGGACCATTGTCTTTGTGCTACAAGTGAACAAGGTTGGTTACAGAACAAGCTGCTGAATTTGATCTACTGTAGTGTGTATGCATATCTGTGTGGGTGGGTGTGTGACAGAGCGGAGTTGCAAAGAGAACATAACAAAAGTTCTGCTGCTAGCTAGATTGAATTCAGTTTGTATGCCTTTCTGTGTGGGTGTAGGTAAGTGTCAGGGGCGGGCTAAAGGGATGGCTCTAAAGGACTGACGGTAATTAGAGGTTAGGCATCGCTGTTTGCAGGTGAGATTGTATGTGTCCCCCCAAAAATACATAATGAATAGCAAGACTGAGAAGGAGTGATGAGAAAAGACACCACTTGCCATAATAAGGACTCGGGTTGAAAAAAAAAACTTTTTGGCATCCGATCAAAACAGCAACCTCCATCTTTGCCCCACCTCCTTTCCAATGCAACAGCTAATTTTTCTTTCGTGTGACAAAGCAGTCGTGCTATTTTCGTCGAATTCCAAATCATAGGCCCTTTCTGGCCCAAATTAATATCCATGTTGGCCCACTCATTCTTGAGCTTCACCAGAATCCTCAATTTTAGCAATAATAACAACGATCTGGCATGTCAGTCTGTGAGGTCAAGAATGGCCCTGGACTTGACATGACATCCAATCTACAAAATGGTGCCTTTTAAAACTAACTAGGGTAATTTGAGTGAACTGTTTTGGCAAATACAGGATGAGACACAAAAATTGGAGCACCAGATATTTACCGAACAATATTGTTCACTTTACCCATGAAGACTTAAATTTGAGATCTCTGAAAGTACACATTAATGGCATTTGGTATTGAGTCTTGTGCAGCCTTTCTACATGTTTCGCTTGTCAAATATGACAATAGGTCTATGCAGACCCTTCAGTAGATTTCAGTCTCCAGGCTACATTACATACATTGAGTTGGAAAATATTGTTATCCTACAAACCACTGCATGCAATTTTCCAAATTTAAAACTGACACAAGAACTAAAAGTTGAAATATAAAATAGATAGATCATCATCAGGAATTATTTATAGTAATTGCCCATCAATCTGGTAAGTGGTGGATGTGTTTATATCTTAGCTAATGCTAAATGCTATCTTGAATGACAGCTGAAAAACCCCAAACAAGTCAATGCACTCGCCATGATCCAACGTTTTTTGCTTGTACCTATTTTTCTGTCCAGCACTCTAGTCAGTTGTGGTTGTTTTAAAGTGCTTAACAAATAAAGTTGGATTGGATTGGATTGGATCGGTCCTGCATTGCGCCAATGTAGTAAAATGCGCATCCCCTGTCCCTGTGACCTGAGTTGACAATGGCTGTTTTGATTTTGGTTTGTCAAACGAATAATAAAATATTTCCACGTACCCTTGCAAAGTGTTCATGTACAGTACTAGTCATTGTTTGTTTTATTGAATTATTATTTATAATGATGTTTGAGATATTCTTCTGTGTTGATGATCATTGCACATCTCGTCAACTGTGTGACTACAGCACTCACTTTCTCTGCTTCTGCATTTTTATCGATTGTTAGATGCAAGCACATGTTTTTCTTCAAAACCCATCCATTTTCCTCCACCGCTTATTCTCAGTGGGGTCATTGGCTTGCTAGTGCCTATCCCAGCCGTCTTCGGGCAGTGGGCGATGTAACTTGTATAATGTTTTAAGACTGAGTTAAAACAGGATGTGTGGTCACCCTAGAGTATATGGCTCGAATGCAAGATTGAGATTTCTTCAGGTTCTTTGAGAAGGACTGCCTTTTGAAGCACATTTGGCACTAAACTAATCTGAAGCAAGAAAATGTTCAAGATTCAAGATTCTAGATCTAAAAAAAATCCAAGATTCCAGAACAAGATCCTGGATGCAAGTGGCCGAGATAGCTTTCCTCCACAGGGTTTCTGGGCTCTTCCCTAGAGATAGGGTGAGAAACTTGGTCATCCGGGAGGGGGTCAGAGTTGAGCTGCTGCTCCTCCATGTGGAGATGAATGAGATGAGGTGTTCATTCTATAGATGTGCAAAGAATAATCATACTACCTGAGTGTTCACTTGCAACTTCACGCTTTATCTGTTGCGCCTTCAGTGCTTTGCATTTTTTTCTCATTAAAAAAATAAAGCTAAATTCCAGATAGACCCTCTGTGAAGGTTTTCCTGCATGCAAAACAGAGACAAGTTGACTGTAACTGCACATGCGAGCACTTCTACAAGACAAGTGATTATCTCCCGGCGCGATATCACCCAATGCCCCCGTCATTGGCCTTTGGTTCTTGGCAGTCACGTGGGTATATGGAAAATATCGCCTTGAAACCCTCTAGCAGCAAAATGTTGCTGCAAACTCTGTCAAAACTCTTTAAAAAATCGATTTGGTTCAACAAAGGAAAATACAAGTGAGAACATTTTATTTGGCCAACAAAACCTGGATCTATGTGACAGTGCCATTTGGACCATACCTTTGTTACATCATGCCTAGACTACCGCAATTCTTTGTTTGTTGATCTCAACCACTCTGCTTTCCAAAACACATCTACCCATCTGCCGACGAGAAAGAAAAAGTGTGATCACATTAGTTCTTTCCTTTCATCCTTGCACTGACTGCCCCTTAATTTTAGGACCTAGTTCAAAGTTTTATTAATTGTTTTTAAATGCTGAAAAGGTTTGGCAGCATCGTACCTATCAGAACTTGTTCAGCCTCACATCACTATCTGGGCATTTAGATCATCCAACCAGTTGCTCCTGCAAGTTCCTCACTCCAGGCTCTCCACTCGTGGGGATCAAGCTTTCTCTGTGGCAGCCCCAAATCTGTGGAACCCCCTACAATTCAAGGTAAGAGCTGCACAGTCTGTTGCACATTTTAAAGTTCTGCTGAAAACTTTGCTCACTTAATGTTAGGCGAGTAATCTCAGCTCTGTCTGTTTCACCTTCTCTTTCATTCCTTTTATTCCTATGCCTTCTATTCTTATCACTGCTTTTATGTATTCTAGCCCAATCGTTTCGTATTTTGGTAACTGCACAACACTTGGTCAGTCCTTTGAGGTTGCTATTTAAAAAAAAAAAAAGTGCATTATAAATAAACTTGACTATGGCTCATTCTAACTATGTGCCTACAGACATGTAAATAAGAATCACAGAGCATACTGGTCACCGACACACTGCAAAATTAACTCCGACCACTGTTTATGGTAGCCCCATTGTCGTTACATTAGACAAATACGTCACGTGAAGTCGCTTTTTATTATCATTCGGTAAAGCAGAAGCAACTTCTTGAGCTGGCACGACCCCCAAAGGCAGGCTCGTGGTGACAGGTCTGTGTAAATGTCATATTGATCATTCTTGACGTATCTGTCGATGTAGACTGCCGAAGGTAGAAAAGCTCCTTATAAAGGAAGCCAATTTATGATTTATCGCAGAACTACAGCCTATCTGCCATTATCTATTTGATGGCAAGAATGTTGAGTTCATAAACATTTGGTTTAAGTACTTTGTCACCAAGCATTTCCATTTTGGCAAGATTTTTAATGTCAAATGGAATGGACATATGCAGGCAGAGGACACTGCTTAACCCTTTCACTACCGTTGGGACAATGCGTCCCACAGCTTTTCAAAAAATGGCAGGGGGTGTAGGATTCATAGAAATCTATTTACAGATTCTAGTGGCATTAAGTAACTTTTACATCTTCAAAAAGCCAGTGCTGGGGCGACTGTCAACAAGGTAGCTTGCTTTGTACAATTTCTCGTGAAATAATGATCCAGTACTGCGGACATATATTGATAATATGTGCTATATATGTGAGTTACTATAGATTACACTGATTACTATGTATTATAGTCCTTTGGTGTTAATTTTTGTTTCTCTGGCAAGTTTATACTATAATAATAATAATAATAATAATAATAATAATAATAATAATAATAATAATAATAATAACAATAATAATTATTATTATTATTATTATTATTAGTATTATTGTTATTATTATTATTATTATTATTTTCAAAAAAATTGATCGGACCAAAAATCCCAGGGACAAGACAAATTCAGACTTGGCACCATTAATTTCAAGAAAACGGCTGCTTATGCATACCTAAATCGCCAGAACGGCCATCAACGTGTGCAGTCATAGGCGGCATTCATATTGAACATTTATGAAAATCTGAGAGAGAACCAACCAATATTTGTACTTTCCTTTGTAAAATTTAACCAACAAAAGTTATGACCTTCAAAATAAAGTATATTTAGTTTCATTAAGATTCTTCAAGTAACTTCTGAGATATGGGCATTTAGAATGGGGTCAACCATTTTGGAACACCCTGTATATAGGCGATTCATATTATTTGACACTCCAGTAGTTCGAAAATATAAATAAAAATGAAACAGAAGATATCTTCCCATAAACGCAAGAGCAAGTACATATACTGTAGATTGGAGTAAAATGATTTTTGGCTCTACCAGTCCTTTAAGAAGAGGCACAGACTGCTTAGCGCGTCCACCTTGTATGAGAAGATTTTGGGTTCAATTCGAATTTCGGCCTTCTGATGTAGTGTTTGTGTCTCTGTGTGCCCTGCGACTGGGTGGCAACCTGTTGGGTGAGAGCCTCGCCTACCGCTCTGAGATGATGGAGTCGGCGCTGGCATGCATGCCACCACTTATGAAAGGGCAGGACGTTCTCTTTCAGTGCTCTAAGAGGGTTTCCCAGGCTGCTTGTATTTGACTCTCACAGGTAGCACTGGCCCTTCACTGGCATCTGCAGTTCGAGTAAATTCAGGGCTTCTTTGCCTTCTTGACACTGCTGTCCAAACAATGCTACAGTCTGCTCCCTATGAGGAAACTACAGATCATCTTAGTGAATGCTGCAACAGGAAGAATCGTTTCATTTCCAGTGCCATCATGAGAATTCAAAGCAAGGGATATTTCCTCTCTCTTTTGTTTGCAACCAATTAATATGGCACACTCTGAGGTAAGTCGCGTTTTTTCTTCTGTGGCTTTTGCCTGACTGAAAAATCTTATCACTTTAAAAGGAGTGTCCAGAAGTGTGACTATAGGACAGTGCTTCTCAAATAGGGGGGCGGGACCCCCTGGGGGGGCGTGAGGTGAAGCCGAGGGGGCGTGAGGTGACGCTATGGAAAAGGCTTTGTTTTTGTCATGTCAAGTGTAATTGCAATACAGTTTTCATCATTTTTAGTTTCAGGCAATTTGATGCACTTGATTTTTTTTTTCTGTTTACAATATGCCGAACCCGTATACACGCTGTAAAAATATAATTAACACTTGTCGAAAGTTGATTTACATTGCTTTATTTTTTGATAATGTTAAAAAGGATACATCTTTATTTATACATATACAATTTTTATAGATAATCAAATTTTTACTTAGTGCATCAAGTTGGGGGGAGCAAAAAGATTTCTCTTTCCTGGGGGGCTTGGCAAAATATAATTGAGAAGCACTGCTATAAGACATGATCCTAATTGTCTGCAAGTTGTTTTGTAGTGAGATTGTGGAGTGGGTAGGGTTTTTTTTTTTTTTTTTCTTCTGCCTTTGTTTGGTAATTGAAGTGAAGATGATTTCGTTTGGTGATTGGTGAAGACTAGAAGTTTTGCGTCTATCTATGGCCAATGGTTGTAGAACCATTTGAACAACCAAAGGTTGTATTTATTAAACGCTGTGGGGTTCCGTTTTTTTTAAAATTATTATTATAGCGGCTCAGAGGTTGTATCTTTTTTTTCTTTCTTTCTTTCTTTATGGAAGTGGTTTTTAATACTGATTTTTTTCTCTCACTTTTTAGTGGTTTATTTGTTGGACATTTAATTGTCAAATTTAGTTAGACGTGTTCTAACAGTGCTTAGCCCATTTCTTTTCCAGTTCATTCAAATATAACCATAAAACACAGAATTTGCCAAAGTGGCATTTCTATGTTTTATGGTTATGTTTGCAGGGCTGGTTTGAACCAGAATTAAAGTCATTTGTAACTCATGTGTCTGCCTGACTAATTAATGCTGAAGAATGTTAAACTTATTCTTATGTGTTTTAATGTAACTTAGTATTGACTTTGACACATGATGGCAATTTTCAGTGTTGACAATGTTGAATTTAAATCTTCCTCAGTACAGATCTGCTAAGGTAAACACTCAGATGTGCTGTTGGGAAGAACTAATTTGATCAGCATAGCTCTCCAATCTGCAGTAGAGCACCTGGCGCCTGGTCTCAAACCACTGCTGCAGCGTGCTAACGATATGGAGATGGCTCAAAGCAACCCCACAACAGCTGACAGGATTGGTTCCTCAGATACGAGTCTACACCGACGCAAAACCTTTGCTGGGATGTTCACAGAGTACTTTTTACCAGCATAGTCATGATGCTGGTTTGATACATTTTGTTCCTCATATATTCTGTTCCAAGAACAATTATAATATAAAAAATCCCACATGATGTATTAAGAAATGTGATTTGCACAGGCAGGGATCTTGAGTTACAGAAAGCAACTTGGGAATTCCTTGTGGTATTTACCACATGTATTCTGTCAGGTGGTAATTTTCCTTATATATAATTATTTACACACTTACCTGAGAGACGGCATTTATTGAACTAAATCAATGAAAAAGCTTAGTAACACCCAGCACACATACACAAATAAAGGAATTAAGTATGCTTACCTCTACTGCTGCAGTAAATCATCAGAGAAATGATAATAAATTTAATATATCAAGGATCCCAAATCCAAACATGGTAATTTGATTAACATACTGTATTCTATTTATTTGTAGAATATAGTAAACAGTCTAAGTATGTCCAGCAGAACTGGCTTTTTAAAATATGTTTTAACACCAATAGTACCGGTAAGAATGTTGGTATGTTGTTTTTTTTTTTGTTTTGTTTTTTTTTTCATGGAAACATTAAAGGTTCATTATGAAAGAGATGGCCAGCCAGTCGCCAGGCATGTATCACTGGCACCAAGTTGAAACCTTGTTAGTCACAAACTGGTAAATTTCATTCAAGGGACAGTGTGTAAGATTTAGACGGTTTTTCGTTAAGAAGGAATACATTGAATGATTGTAAATTTCAAAAACTTGCAAATGAATGTGTTCTTAATGACCAACAGTATGTTTTAAATATAGGTCTAGTTATCATTAAATGATATTACATGAGGTGTGGCACTTCTTTGGTGGCAGCCATGTTTGTTATTGCTATGGACAATGGTAAATGCAGCATCTGCAGCACCCCCTACTGTCCGTAATAAAAAACGGTCTAAATCTTACACACTATTCCTTTAACATTAATACATGTGGATCGTTATCTAATGGGCTAAAAGTGGCAGGCTCCTTATATATATATATATATATATATATATATATATATATATATATATATATATATATATATATATGCTGTCCTCGTTTGTGACTCTAGTGTCAAACTAGACAGAAAGCCTACATGTGAGTTGAGGTGGTCCAATGAAAGCCTGAGGCGTGGAAGTTTAAGTTCTTTCCTCATTTTTCCAGCCTTGTACAACTAATTAGAGCCAATCTCAATACTCATTTCTTTTCTGTAAAACTGTAATAAACATGCCAAATTCTCCCTCAGCCTTGGTTGAAAGGGTGATGACCTGTTGCGGTATCTCTCCATCTGTCTCAGGGTCCATAAGCTCAAACTTTGTTTATGACTCATCTGTGGATTCTCTTAATTCAACTTGCTTAAGGAATGCAGGACCACAGAACCAAGTGGCGTGCTCCAAAAGACCTGCAAGAATAAGTCCAGTGGCGTGGTCTGCTGGATCGTGGTCAGTGGTCACATGATGCCACTGGTCTGGGCGTATGGACTTTTTGATCCCCATGACTCGGGTAGCAACATAGATAAATGAAAAGTTAAATGAAACAAACTATAGTTCCGGCACAATATATATAATTATAAAGAGAAAGAGAGAGAGAGAAAGCGAGAGAGAGAGATACAGTATCTAGGATGCGTTTTAATGGATTTACACTCACACATTTACCCTTTATTGTTTTAATAGGCCTTGTGCTTTGAGACTGTGGGAGGAAGTCAGAGAAACCCCATGCAAGCACATTTCCCACAGGACAGCTGGAGCTGAGATTCAGCAGAATTGTAAGGCAGGCATGCTAGTCACAGAGTCATCCGTGTAGCCCTTGTTTTGAAGTTGTATCTGAAAATGTATCATGTCTACATTTACAGTGTATCCATGACTCACCCTAAGAAACCCAGCCTCTCACATAATTTGTGATTTGGACACTGTGAAGTGTTTAGCAAACAAAGTGTTGTTTTAGCACAGTGATGAAATAGAGAAGCAGGAAGTGTATTGGCAGCTCTGTATCATGCCACTTCTTTTCCAAATGGCACAACGAGTCTGACCTTTTGGTGATTTGGGCGCTGTCAGCCGATGACCTTTGTGCACACATCTCAGTGCGTTCACAGTTAACGCCTTTAGACAAGGTGCAAGTCAACGCACTTGTCAATTGGAACACAGTGGGCAAACTAATAAGAATAAAAATGATTTGTGGTAACATTTGGCCAGGAGTATGTCAATGTCACGCCAATGCTCTAAATGTGCATCTATTGAGATGGTAAGACATAATGCCACATATATCACATTTTGCTCTGTTCATATTTGACTCATCAATTTGATACTGGATATATTATGAGATAAAGCATGTGGGGAAACCTTGAGAAGGAGCGCATGTACTGACCCCCGATCGACAGACCTAAATTCGCTACAATCAGTGCTCAATCTGTGTATTTGTTTTCGAGGCTTTGCGTCATAAAATACACGCCAAAATAGGGAAACGCTTTCCGAAGTTGGGCATTTGTCAACAACTCATCGCTTTGGCAACAGATTGCCCAGCTTTGACAAGAAGCAGTTTGACCACAGCACCTCAGAAAAATAGTCAAACGATATGCATAGATGAGCAATTGGCAACTGGCATTTTGGGATAAGGTGTGTTGCAAAAACATTTCGAAGATCAAAAGACTAATTTACTCCTCATTCTTTGGAATCGATGTTGGATGTGACTGAATCTTCTGATGAAATTCAATTCACACTATCTTAAATTATAGCGAGACCTCAAAAGTACAATGCCAATGATTACTGTACAATTAGCAATTCAACTGAATTGATGTCACATTTAACAGAATTATGCTTAATTTATGTTGCCCTATGTATACAGTATTACATAAATATTTTTAAACAAACTGTGATTTCAGGTCGTGTTTGAAGTAATAGCGTCAAGGTCAATTATTGACACAACTTGCTTACATTGCTCACCTAATTATTGCTTATTAAAAAAAAAAAAAAAGATTTGCTTTGGTTTGAATAACGTGTCTAACAGGTTTAGTATGAAACTACTTGTCTATTATTTCCATTCTTACCTAGGGTAAACATAGTTCCAAAGTCTAAAAGAAAATCAGAAATTGAGAAAACTCCTGGACTGCATAATCATATATTTGTATTTGAGCCCAGGATGTGAGAGATGGACGTTTAAACTTGTTTCTGGGTGTGACCTGTGAAACTACCGGAGGTGGACAACTTCCATTTTTTTGGTGGTCCAAAATTCCTCAGAGCCCCGCCCCTTTTCGTCATCGTCGGTCTGTCATTTTTCTCATGGGTCGGTCAGTCCGTTGCTATATTTGACAATATTTGACAATATTTTTTATGGTCTACTTCAGTCTGCATTTATATGAAGTTTTTTTTTTCTGTTTTTGTACTTACCCTTAAAGTTAGCACTATGCCTGTGGTTCAACAGAAACATAAGTGTAACATGAAAACAAAACCAGCGAAGGAGTTTAAGCCTAGGCTATATTACATCATGATGTTTAATACAGGGAATGAGCATGCAATTAACAATCAGGTCTACTGGATGGCATTACCATGCTTTGCATTACTCTGAAGTAATGGATTTTTGTTTTTCATTCATAACTGCCTGCAGTACAACTATAGAAAACTGTTTCATTAACATTTGTCTTAATTTATTTAAATATCTTAATTTATCTTAATTTATCTTATTTTTATCTTATATTTATTTAAATATTTATATTTATATTTATCTTAATTTATTTAAATATCTTCTGTCAATTACACCACAAGTAAAACAAAGTATCGCTGAGGCTGAATTCACTAAAATAAAACGTATTCAATTAGGAAATTAAAAACATGATATCTTACAGTTCCTGGACAGAGAAAGATTGCAAATTGGTCTGCACTCATTGATTACTTGAAATGCATCCCAGAATGCTCTTATTAGCAAGAAACCTAAAACCAGGACTAAAACACGGGGCAACTACAAATAAATCTCTGGGAACGTCGACTCTGATAGAGCTGTGAATGACAAGTAGTGAATTGAGTGATCCCAGTTTATTCACCCAACTGAACATATTTCACCACTACTTGATTGTTTGTACTCTAAAGAGGCAGTAATATAGCAGATAATCATCTAAGTCAGTTGAATTTTACGGTCAGCATAAAGGGGCATGGTGTGCTGACAGACATCTGAGGTGATGCCTATCCCAACGATTTCAAGGACGGCTAAAATGCCAGTTGGACATTTTTAATTCATCATTTTTTTTAAGCGTTCCTGTCATTCGTCTGTCCATCGGCAAAACGGGCGTCCATCGGCGACGGACTGAGGGACAGTCTGTCAGTGCTGATGATGTGTGCACCTCTGGGAACCTGATGACATCTGGACATTATCACAAAAGAACCATTTTTATTTGGTTCTATAGAAGCTGGTCACGTTCATTGCCTTTTGATCTGATTTTACTATCAGCAATTTGCAGTCAAAGAGAAAACTGAAGACAAGCATCTCCCTGCCCCCTTTATTTCTTCTACTATTTAAACTTGACTAAATAATTGATGCATCTGCAGTTTTGACCCAAGCTTCCTCACAGCAGTCCGTTTGGCTTCTCACCCTCAGCACTGCTGGCATGCTGACGTACGCTGCCAAACTACTGTGCTAATTCCATTGTACACTCCATTCTCCCTGAGTGTCACTTAACTTACTTGCCAGTGTTTTTACAAGGGGCACTGGCTATTCTTCGACCTTCTCTCCACAGGAAAAAAAAAATAGTAGTTAGGGGAGCTTATTGAAGGGAGACACAAAGTTAATTGTCAGGTATTTCACAAAGTGCCTCTGGGTTGGTAATTACCTCGGAGAATTAGCCTCACCTGTGAGAACACCTAAATTGTCACCTTCTTCATGGTGCTGCATTCTGCCCTTCTGCTTAAAAAGTGATAACTTTGACCTGTTAGATTTAACTACGGTACATTCTTAATTTACAGCAGTTTCGGCTTACGATGTTTCTTAGCTACAAATGGCAAACCGTTTGATTTATGGTAGCAAACATTATTGTTGTCCCCAAGACAATAACATTGGACTGAATTTATATTATTTGGACAGAAGTCATTGGGAAAATTGCTATGCAGCACAAGGTCTGTTTACTTACCACTTGTACATACTATTTTTCATTCACTTGTTTTATAGCCTAAAAAAAATTAAAGTAATTAATGATTATAATGTAATTACGATGTTACGCTTTGTTGTCACTGATTAATGATTGACTCTGATGTAACCAATGGTTCCTTGTAATCTATAGCCCATTAGGTTGCATGTACATCCCTGGTTTATGTCTGCACATTTTGTAAAATATTGTACATTACTCAAATCAAATCCAGCTTTACCTTCCAATTTAGAGTGTAATATGAATATTTAAAGTTTGTATTTTTTCCTTAGCTTTTCATGTTTTAATTCTGGGCACATACACATCATTTATACTTAGGAGGTTTAACAAATCCCTCATTATTACACCAACAATGGCTAGAACGCCCAGCCGTGACAAGAAAAAGGCCGCACGCCGTGACAAGAAAAGGGTCGTACGCTGCATGCAGTGACTAATTATCATCTGACTGTGGAGTTCCTGGTCTTTAGGCTCAATATTTTCATTTTACAGCCTGCAGCTTTACTGCTTTGGTTCACCGGTCTCATCAACTTCATTTATAATTGAGCTAAAGGAGCTTGGATGAAGCCCATGTACACAACTCAGCAAGCAAGCAAGTGTGGCATTTGGAAGCTAGAAAGAGATAAAAGCAGCTCTCAACTGGGACAATAAAAAATATAGTACTATAGTCCTTGTTATGTCTAACAGATGATTGTCTTTAGAAAACAGGGATGATTATCCTCTTCCACCCATTCATTTTCTCTCGCCGCTTCTCCTCACTTGGGTTGCTGGCTCCTTGGTGCCTATCCCAGCTGTTTTGCAGGGCACACATGGACAAACAACCATCCACGCACCCAATGACACCTAAGGACAATTTAGAGAGTCCGGTACACCCAGCAGCCATGTTTTTGGAAATGGTGAAGGAAGTGAGAGCCCACACGGGCATGGGGAAAACATGCAAACTCCACACAGGAAGGCCGGAGCGAGCTGGAATTCAACTCGGGGCTCTCAACTTTGAGGCTGACGTGATAACCACTCCTTCACCGTGCCACCCCTGTCCTCTTTCTTTTTTAAATTCTTCACCAAATATAAAATATTGTGATATGAGTGGGTTCCAACAGACCATATTTATAGATGCTTCTTATACTTCCTCCTTGACCCATTTTGACCCGCACTCATGTTCATGAATAGCTGCAAGGGCAATCTGCTCCTCCTTTCCTTCTGTTGCTGTTTTTCCCTCAATTCCTTGGATCCATTCTGCTATTATTGTGTTGTCCGGTGGGGCCAGTACACCACAACAAGAGCTTTGGCATTATATTCAGTCCCTGTTCTAGAAAGGAGAACCATAACTGCAGGAGGTACACCCTCTAACCCGCCCGTACCCCTGGCAACCAGAACGGAGCAGCTGGTACTGTCAGCCGCCCTGACAGATGACCTGCTGCGTGGATACTTTTAGCTCGTGATTCACCTATTGTGAGGCAAGCAGAAACAAGTGTGCAGAAATTTATTGAAACTCAGCTTTTTCGTCACAGTTTGTTGCATGTGATTCAGACTACAGACGTGATTTTGGTTTTCTGATCCAATCACGCTTCGATTTGTTGCTTATCTGGACCCTTCGACTTAGTGGCAGACATGTGAACACTGGGCTACTCCCTGTTTTAAGTCTCTTAGCAAATTCATGACTTCTTTTTCCACTAAATATATACATGAATTTGACTTCATTTTTATGAGTATTTTTTTCAGGCGGTTTAACACTATTGTATTGTGCTAGTATTTTGTATGATGCTCATGAGGCCAATCAGTTTTGCTAAAATCTTGAGATCTGTGTTCAAAAATCTTTCCTACATCTAGAATATTATAGGGATTTTACAACACATGCAATTTTCATCCATCCATCCATTTTCTTCATGCATTTTTAATTAAAAGAAAGAAGCAAAAAACAATAACAGGATCATGAAATCATTCAACAACCATATTAAATAAAGGAGGGGGGAAATCAAAAAGCCTAATAGAAGTTGATTTTTTTACTTTAACTTCAGGGCTCAAGTCAATTCATTGACTTCTAACTCTGATTAAAAAACATTTTCTCTAGACTAATCGAAATAATATTGACTATGACACTGAAAGGTCTGTAGAGGGAATTTTATGTATTTAATCAAACCATCCTTTAATGTTAAATAGCAATTAAATAACCAGTGGGAAACAGTTAAGGCGTCACAAACCGTGCAGTATGTCACAACTTGTAAGCCGCAAAGATCTGTAAAACACAACATGTCATTAAGCCTTTATACTGCTTACAGTACAAAGCTAGATTCCTTCTGTGAAGTCTTTGTCGGATTGGCGCACATTTTTGTGCAACACCTGCTGGATCCTAAACCTGCCTGTCTCCTGCTGCTATCTATGTGCTCCAATTCTGCCTTTTTTTTTAATTAACAGATAACTGAAATCAACTCCTACGTGCCCGAAGTGGGCTTCTGGGTCTCACACCCCTCTGTCACATTATTTTTGTTCAGCATCAAAGATGTATTCAAAAACTTGGTTGTCGATCAGTCTCGTGCTTTTCATTGCTAGATTCTGAATCAGAAGCCCTTTTTGGCTCAAAAATTCATATTGGCCAATTCCTTGTTGACTTTCGTCAGAATACTTGATTTTAGCGATGACAATAAAGAGCTGACATATCAAGTGGTGGGTGCAAGGGATGGGCCAGTCAATGACCAGTCATATCCTTTCCCAAAATGGTGTCACTCATTTAAGATAACTAGTGACACTTGAACTGTTTTGGCAAATGCAGGACTAGACACAAAAATCGGAAGAGTAAGAGGCAGAGGTCCACCTTAACTACTGAAACTATTAATATTGAGTAAAATGTGTATTATATATTTATTTAAAAAAAAAAAGTAAGCTCTTGTATGTGTTCCTGAGAAGTGCAAAAATATGTGCTACCTTCTACACACACTTTTCTTTCTGGTTACATTCATCTAGTTTACTACTACATAATAAGGTAAAAGATTCCAACCTATTGTTGTCTGTGCTATTCAAGGTTGAGAATGAAACAATGTGCTCTATAGGCGTTTTCCTCCGCTTCTAGTGTTATGGTGCCTGAGTCTTTAGATAGTTGGAATATGATCCAGTATGCCGGCAACCCGCTTGAGGATAAGCAATGAAGATAGAGGATAATGGGTGGATGTTTAATGTGGATTTTATCTAGCTAACAAAGCACTAATTTCATTTTCAAAACTGAGGCAAATCTAACAGTGACAATAAAAGTTGGGCTTCACTGGCGCAGTGACTTTTTATCTGTTTCGGATTCTGATTTTCTCCATTAAGATTAAGCCTTCAACAGCTAACATCTGGATAGAGAAGTGAGTGGATCACAGCTGCTTCCTTCAAGGCTGCCAGCAGTATTCTCAAATTCAGCTGCTTCAAGCCATGTGGCACAGAGCCTTGTACTTCTCAATGAATTAACAAGTCTTTACCGTAGTGAAAGGGACCCAAATTACATTTACAACTACTGTGGTGAACAACACCAAATGAATATTGGATGCTGACTGGCAGCAATGAATGTGGAAAGACTGAGAACGAACACTGACAACATTTTAATTTGCCAAAATGGATGTCCTATAGGCAGATGAGAGAACACGGAAGCATTTTGGAAGCATGAAAAACTAAGCTTAAAAAACAAAATCACCTAACTGCCAAACATCTGCCTTGTTTAATCCAATACAGGGAGTCTTGTGATTGTGCCTTTAAATCTTAAAATGATCAAAGACTTTTATTTGATAGACTGCCGTTTTACGTTATTTAAATGGAATGAGGAGCCACTTTGACTGGTGGCAAATCAAGTCGTCTCTGTTTATGTCCACCACGTTTTTAAATTTGCCATCTTACTTGTGTTTGAAAAAAACAAAACAACTGACCTAACCTGCTTAGGTGCAGATTAACACAACTCAGTGCATCAATTGGGGATATAAGATCCTTCAACTTTGCTGAAGTAAAATTGAATGGTCATTGTGACTATGCACAATGTTGAATCACAGGGTATGCCACATCTGCCACAAAAAAATGTATATATATATATATATATATATATATATATATATATATATATATATATATATATATATATATATATATATATATATGTGTGGTTTTTTTTTTTTTTTTGCGAGAATTCAATCTAAGGCCCCACCAAAGAAACATGAAGACTTCCAAGAGCTGATTTATTCTAAGGAACACACACAGAAAGAAGTTAGATCCTTTGAAACGTGCAAAAATGGGAAATGGTTACCTTGAAAAACCGAAGCCAAGACTGGATAAGAGAATTATTAAACACACTCAGGGAAGGTTCTTTGAGCTTGCCAACACCCGGAGGAACATTTCTGAAGTGCTAATTTGATCACAGTTGTGCAGAACCCAAGTGAATGTCAGCAACATGAAAGCAAATGTCGGGGAAAAAAGACGGCAGGCACATTGAGGCTGGGGCATACAGTTTATCAATGTAGATGTGTTCCCTCTAATGTGCTACACATGGTTGCAATGTCTTATATCAACAACATTTAACATGAATTAGTAGTGTGACAATGTTATTGATGCAAAAGAGACGTTTGCACGTCCACTGCTTTAAATTATGTCATGATGAAAGCAGCAATAGAGACATTTAAGGTCATTGTTACATATCGATGCAATCTAAATAACATTTTCCAACAATATAATCCAACAATAATTTACCTATGTCATTTTGCATGTCAATATTCAAATATATACCACTGTTCGTGATTGTTTCTCCATTTCGGTTCTCCCACACCAACTAAGCCTTGTAGCGTGAAAGGATGAAGCCATGCTTGGATAAGAAAAACATCTTCCAAGCAACCCAAATAGCTCTATGAACCATTTGTGTATATATATATATATATATATATATATATATATATATATATATATATATATATATATATATATATATATATATGAGTATAACAAAAATAGTTAAAACACATTAGAGATGGAGCAATATCTTGTACAATGAGATCTCATTTGATTAAAACATCACAACACTGATATTTTATCGTACGGTGCATGTTGCCAGTGTTTAGCACAGCACCATGCATAGATTAGTCATTAACAAGCAGAGTTCGAGTGCTCCATATCGACTGGCAAGAGCAGTCAGATGACATTTCAAAGGCGCTTTAAGAGATGTAAATGGAGAAATAAATACAGGAGAAATTCAGGATGCTCTGATTAGTTTCACTATATCTGGGATGTTGGTTTTGCCAGTTGAAGAAAAAGATGGTCACATTTTGGCAGATAAGACAAAGACAGTTGATAAACTGCAAAAAGAATAGATCATCCACCACAGCTAACATTAGCTTGAGTAAAAGGGAAAATCTCAGCTACAGCTGAAAAATGAGCCAGATTTTTTTCTCTACATTTGCATGCTATATTGTTAATTTTCTGACAGTCTGATGCAATATTTCTTTGGGGAAGACTGGATAATTTATCGCAGGCATCATTTTATGTCAGATATTTTGTGAAAATCTCATTTTGCTTCCATGGATTCAATCTAGCAACATATCCTCAGCAAATATTAGAATAAAACAAGATATCGTACAACAGAATCTCAGGAGATTAAAACAGCACAAGATTTCTAATCCCTGGGCAGCACAGGATCTATTTTGGTTTGTTG
Organism: Hippichthys cyanospilos; assembly: GCF_059441005.1. Taxonomy (NCBI): domain Eukaryota; kingdom Metazoa; phylum Chordata; class Actinopteri; order Syngnathiformes; family Syngnathidae; genus Hippichthys; species Hippichthys cyanospilos. The sequence goes on along the minus strand of NC_142376.1, from coordinate 16,534,993 downwards.
GGCCACAAAATTCAGTGGATATTGGCATATCAGACAGTTTGTAAACATACAACTCAAATATTTATCACATATTTAGTTTTAAAATTTTGCCATCATCTTGTCACGGTCCCATGGCCTCAAAATCGTGAGATTGCATCTTGTGGGATTCGTGTCGCATCCATACCACAAATAGTACGATAGTTTTAATTTTATATATCCCAAAATACCATGTCATTGGAAAAGAGACAGCTGACCAAACAGGAAATAATTAAAGTGAATGTTAAAACAAACAATAAAAAAAAAAAAAAACTCTTAAAAATAAGATATACCAGTGAAGAATCACTGGTCAAAAACACACACTCTCTTTTAGTGCGTGTTGCTGGCATTAAAGGAAGAATAAATAATAAATCATATTTGAAGAGCAGTGTAAAGTCTAGCAACATGGCTGTTAGCCATCTCTGCTCCCTCTCTACTGACAGTTGCTCTCCACTTTGCGCCCTGCTCCCCCGCAGCACTCGAGGACAACAAAAATTTGGCTTTGTATCTTATATTAAAGTTTTTCTTTCTATCTGAAGATGGCTTCATTATTATAATGGCAATTTTAAATAATTCTTCGCAACCCTTGACCAGTTCTTTTATCTTTAAAACCCACTATACTAATTACTGCATGATGAAGTCCAGGAGTATTAATTCTCCTTCCCCCCTAAATTGTTGTGCAAACTGAAACCAAGTTGCCATGGTTACCATTCTTTGTCTTCTTTTTTCTTAACCCTTGCATTTTTTTTGGTGACATTTTTTGGACTTTGCTACTTTTCTTGTGTTTCATCGAAGATAAAGCTTTGAAAATAAACACTTACAGAGCTAAAATTTTTGTTGGACTGAGGCAAAATTCAAAAGGACGCCAAGATCTAGTCTCAAACTGTTTCAGATTGGCGCACAGTAAATGAATACCCTGGAACGTGATTTAAATCAATTTTTTCGTCCCATTCTCCATATGCTGCAAACCTGTTGTTTTATTATGCGTTTCTCATGATTACTGTATGAATCCCTTCAATGGGCCCTCAACTGTCTGTCAAAAAAGAACTTGATGTGTTGAAATGTTTAACACGACTAATAACATAGGTGTTTTTTTCTCTGAATATATATATATATATATATATATATATATATATATATATATATATATATATATATATATATATATATATATATATATATATATATATATCCATATATATATTCAGAGAAAAAAACACCTATGTTATTAGTCGTGTTAAACATTTCAACACATCAAGTTCTTTTTTGACAGATATCCATATATATATCCATATATATCCATATATCCATATATATATATATATATATGGATAGGTCTTGCCACTGAATATTTTGAGCAGTTGAAAATAAAAAAAAAACAATATTCATAAGTGCCTTTGTTATGACATCTCAAAAGTAGAGCCATTCATCCAAACATGGTGATGTGTCGTGAATGAGTGATAAACTGCTCTCGTGAAAAACTGGGCATGCATAAACAAATTCTGTTGCTATGACTTATTGACATATTCAATGCTCTATGTCATGTTAAACGATCCATAAATATCTTGTTTGTATATTAATACGCACAACATCGCTAGTTTTGTTATTGGCATGATTATGCTTTTATTGTCCATAAAGAGGCTATGTTTTTTTTTTTTTTTTTTAAGCTGGATATGTATTTATAGGTCTGATGCCACTGAATATTTTGAGTGGTTGAAAGTTAAGAAAATTTCATAAGTGCCTTTGTTATGATGCCTCAAAGCGCCATTTTCTGTTCAATATTCTGATGTGTCGTGTTGTTTGATAAACTGCACTTGTCAAAATGTTGCTATGACTTATTGACATATTCAATGCTCTAACTATGTCATATGAAATGATCTACAAACTTTTTTTTAATATATATTTATATTATTTTTTTGGATTTTCATATGTATAAATAGGTCTGATGCCAATGAGTATTTTGAGTGGATTAAAGTAAAATATATTCATAAATGTTTTTTTTTTTACAGTACCTCAAAGCAGTGACATTTTTTTTGAAGAAAATTAAACTATGTACTATGTTTTTCACAGGCTCCCAAGGGTCAAATGACGAAAAACCTATTCCTTGCAGGAGTTGGTTAGGATTTCAACATGTTGCATTCTGGTCATTCCACGTATGGAACAAGGAAGCTTCTGCATTTTTTTTTTCTTCTTCTTTATTTGGAGTGTCCTGCATTTTGAAAATTGATGTTAACATTTCTGGGTGTTCTTCGCTTATGACAACTACTGTAGGTAATCCAAAATTTTAAACCTGACACACCACTCAAATATTCATGGAGCCTAGATCCCACAGCAATTGGCAGTGCCCAGAGTAACATGCTTTGAACTACATCAGAATTAATTTAGGGCTAAAGGAAAAAGGAATAAAACATTTTGTTGACAAAACAGTGGGGAGTCATAGAGTCTCTTCACAAGCAGAAACAAATACTACCTTATTGAAGTCACCACCCCTGTTGTTTGTTTATACTAGAAATGCTTTGAGGTTGGACCTCGTAAGCTCCAAGTGGTATATATTCCTTATTTCCCAGCAGTGCTGGATGCAGAAGCGCAGGCATGGGTAAGAATAATAACTAAATAGAAACAGTCCTATTCATACATTTCCTGGTGTTTTCATTGACAGGATTTCAAGCTTCCAAATAGATTAGCATGAAACTATAGCGTAGGTCAGGCAAGATTTTCAATTCTTAAAAGCAATGCATACAAAGAATACTCTACATTACTGCATGTATTTAGGAGAGAAAGATAAACAGGTCAAACATAATCTGACCAATACTAGAAAAAAATAGCTGTTAAAACATTTGACACTTGAGATTTTACAGCATTGTCGTAAGCAATTAATCTTCGCAGAGCAAAAAACTGCCTACAGATTTTCAACCCTCATTGTGCAGTAGTTGCATGAGAAAAGGCAAACAAATGATGCGTTGGATAGCTAACAAAAATTGCAAGGTAAAATTAAGAATGTTACATTAAGTGCGGCAGCATACCGATGGGGATGCTTTGAATCTGTAAAAAGATTGTTTACTAGTTTTTGCTGGAGGGCTGCAGCTGTGCATAGAATATCGAATGACAACGTAGACTTTTGGATACATGCTCAATCACCTTAAGCGGGTTAAGTAATCCTATTTGATGTAGAGTTACTTTCCCACTTAAAATGCACTGTAACAAATATAGTTGTATTGGTTATTTTGGACTGACTAAAGTTCAGATCAGTAGTTGACAAATCCTTTGTCTTTGGGATGCTTGTGGCACCCAAAGGCAGCAAATCGGACATTCTTCCCAACAGGTGCCTTCAAACAAACAGCCAGTTTTAGTTTACACTTGAATAAGCCCCATTTCTCTTTCGTGTTTGCTTCTACTTACCTATTCTGATTGGCTAACTTTAGCAACCAGTAATAGGGGTCAGCACACCACTTGGTCTTGGTTAACATTACAAAAAATGCAGCTGTTAGCGGCTTGAATAAAAGCCAATTTGACATACTTGATGGGAGTGAAAAGCGGATCCTCTTTACTGCTGCTTCTTTGCGTTGCCAGGATGGATCCGGCGGAGTTGAGAGCCTAACAGATTTAATTGATGGAGACCCTCCAGAATCAATGAGGCTTGCAAAGCAGGGCAGCCCCTCTCTTTACAAAAGCAGCAGGCCATCAGCAGGAGAAGAGGCTACGGTCTTCGTGTGATGTTCAGGCGTGACTATGGAGTGTCAAAGAAATGGTGTGTGTCTCCCTGGGTGCCACGCCACATAAACTTACAAGACACACCATCTAAATTGCTTATGTGTTACCACATTGTTCTAACATTTCAGAAAAATGTACAGTATATACCAGAAAAGGCTCAGAAATGTGGAAGTGATGTTTTTCTTCCTTGACACATAATTATCTTTATCAAAGAAGCCACGTTTTATGTTGAGGATTTGTGTCCAATGTGTGTCAGAGAAAAGGAAACTTATTATTATATATGTTTTGCATAAACCTTTCTATTTAAAATCCTAGCTAGGCAACTTCCCCTAACTCAGTCCTTCTCAAATTGGGGGGGGGGGGGGGGGGGGGGGGGGGGTCAAATATTACAGCTATAGGTTAAATTGGTGAAGAGATTGGTGCTCCATTTATTATTATTATTATCATTATTTATTGATTTTGTATCATTATTATTTTTTTTTCAGAAGCATACATTTCATTTGGTCAAAGTGTTTCTAGGTTAAGGCAAGGCTTTGTCTAAACATATCCAAATCTGTATAATTCTCCCTTCTTCATGTGTTAAAAAAAATAAAATCCCCAATACAGCCTTATGTGTTTAAACAAATTGCCTCTACACACAAATACAAACGTGTTTTTAATATAAAAAGACAACAAGTCACCAGGCAGCAGTAAAGAAGCTTTATTTGCAACTTAATTAAAAAAAGAAAAGAAAAAGGAACTTTCCTGCTATGATCACAATCTCATCCAACCTGGAGCTTTGTGATTTTGCACATTACGCAAAGCAGGTGAACAGTACAGCCACAGTGAACAAAAGCGAGAGCTGCTTGCTTGAGATATGTGTGTGAGTGATGTATATAGAGCAATGACTTAAAACTGCATTCATCCTCAAACGTGTATCAAAAAAATTTGGCAAATTTACACTTTGGCTGGAGTTTTTTAACGTCTACGTTTTTAATGGAAAAAAAAAAATCAGGAGCTTGTGGAAGACAGGGCCAAATGCAGGCCTTAATAGGATTTACATATTCTTTCAATTTTAGGCACTTTGATACATTTGAAGTTATTTATTTTTTCAGTTTGACACTAACCTTGTATAAACCCTGTAAATAGAAGTTAATATTTATTGAAAGTTTATATTTATTGCTTTTTTCTCAAATGTTTGCAACATGTTTTAATGTTTTGTATTTCTCGTGGGGTTACAATTAATAATTGAGAAGCACTGCCCCAATCCACCTATTGCAAACATTTTCTTCTTTTTTTTTTTTAGCAGTGGACAGACATTTTCAAAAGTTTTTTTCTTGCTCTGGAGATATCCACCATCTAAGAACCGCATGGTGCTAATATGCTAAGATGATGTTCCCTCCAAAAGTGAAGGAGGGGGTCAGGGTGGTTAACGGCTATTTATAAAGACTCTCCTCCCATCGCTCACTGTGAAGAGCTGTTCAAAACACTTGATTTGTTTGTGCACATCACTTAACTCCCCTTTTTAATGTGCAGTTTGATCCCCTTTAATCATCATGCTGCATTTGCATGCAGCATAATAATGGCTTTTGCCTGAGCAGACCAGATCTGAAGACCAATCAGCAGTCGCCAACGTGTGTGGGTAAATTAAAGGGTTAGGAAAGAAACATTTCATTTGTGATGCCACATCGGGTAAAGTCAAGGAAATTGTTGCATTTTATTATCCAGACTTAATGGTTATATTCTTGACATTTTGGTTCCTGGCCAACAGAACCAAACTCAGCCAAACCCAATTAAAACCAAACATCCTTTTACTGAGGATAGAAAAAAAAACTTTAGATCCTTCATTTTTGTTCACTGGCTCATTTTTCAATGTGAATTACATTTACATAAACCTGTAATTTCTGAAACCTTCCTTGACCCTTGAGTGGGTAAACAAATATACAGTACCAAGCCTCTCGATTGCCAGAGGGGTTGCTCAGGTTGAGCTTAATGTATAAAGATGGGGAATGTGGACAGCATGTAGGATGAGATGTTCCTGTGCTGTACACAGCACATAAATAAGGGAGCAGCACAAAGCTATCCCCGAGGAGTGCTGTCAGTTGGCATTTTAACATGCAGGAGACTAATGAGAAACAGTGCTGCATCACGCACCTTATGCAACATGCAACACAGATGGATCCGATTTTTTTTTCTTTTTTTACCTGCTTACAGTGATGTGAAGATCTGCATGATGTTTTCAACATACTTGTAGCTCAAACAAAGCATTGGTAGAGCTCCATTCTTCACCAAGGCCAGTCGCCCACCTTCAGATTCCATAAAAATATGCAGAACAACAAGAACAAAAAAAATCCTATATCTCAGAATATATTTGCAAAACAACAGACATATCCTTTGTTTACTCCGCACATTACATTATAGTTAGCCCGAGAAACGGATTACTTGGTGATGACAGCTACCCCCGGCATACGACACGAGAGATGATGGTTTTTGACTTATTGCAAAGAAAACGAGGTTAATTACATACAAAAATGACATATTTTTTAATTATTACAAGATTTATTTGTACTGTATGTACGTTATTTGGGGCTGAATTTGCTGTACACATGATCTCACCCTCAGGAGTAGCCTATATTTCTGGTTCTGCCAAATTTCTCTTAGTTCCATGAACCGATATAAACAAGTACATGGTTTGTGTGGAAAGGCTACAGAGGGGAGTGGGGCTTGATGAATGATCAATAGATCACTTGATGGATTGTTGCCTTGGTCCGGTAGCTACACAGCTACTTACCTTAGTAGCGGCTAAACTGCTGCTCATACAAACTCCTCTCACATTCTTTGCACTTGTCCATCAGCTGTGAGTTCAGTCATTGTTTACTTCTTGTTTCTTCACCATTCTCTTTACATCTTCGACTTGCAATCAAAAGTAGCAAAACGAAAACTAGATTTACTGACTGCTGCCTCACATTTTCTCCCTGTGTCCCAAAAATTTCCATCAAATCTAATTGCACATTGATGCTCACAACTGGTCATCGTAAAATAAAAGTTCTTGATCATGTACTCGCCTTTCCATGATTATTACTTCCCCATACAATGTAAAGTCCCCCTGTTGCATAATACGAAATGTTTTTCTCTGCATTTGCCTTGCTCTGAAATTGACTACAGCAAAAACAAGCCTGCAGCAGAAGTCAAACTTAGTTTATGCTTGACAAACCTGCACGCTTTTTGCAGCACTTCATGCTCGGTGCGACTTTGCCCCGCAGACAGATGATATTCTCCTGTACTATAGGTGGCAGTAAATGGAGTCTACAGCATACAAATATCACTCTATAAAAGAGGGAGAGAATTCTGTAAGATTCAAATGATCGAAATTTTTCCGAGCGTTTTTAACAGACTCCTTATCTCTGACCAACATGGTTGTTTATGATATTTAGGACACGCTAGTCCTTTTCAGCCTAATCATATGGGTGTTTGTACCGGCGAACTTCCATAAGCGATAGTTCGTCCACCATGTTTTCCGCTGGTAAAGAAATCCTGGAATGTACGCGTTGCAGAAAATCTAGTAAGCGTGGTGGAGGGTGGTTGCCGAAATAACATCATTTTGAACTCGCGGAACTCAAGCTTGAACCAAGTTTAACACGTGAAGCCAAGATAAAAGTAATACGATGAAAGATTGATGGAGCAAAGTGAAAGACAAATATGCAAGAAATTGATGTAAGTCTGAAAATGAATTCTTAGTGTCCTGGCTCGTTCACCAATGTTGCACTATAAAGATGGTGATTTGGGGTCTGCTTTGTTTTATATTATCATGCAGTGTGTTAAGCAAATTACATAGTAGAACAAAAGATCCACACATTCTTTCCACACATTCTTGAGTTCAAACTGTTAACTAGCAAAGTAAAAAGAGTTTGCTCATAGTTGTCACGGATGTAAGTGAGCAAAGCAGTGACCCCAAACTGACTCTGAGTCTGTCTAATGTGTCCACATTGTTGTAGCTGTAGCATATATTTCCTCTGATCAGAAGCAGACAGCAGTGGCTGCAGACGCCCACTTAATGGGACTTTGTGGTGCCTGTCACAGTGGTTTCCTGCAGTCAGCCAACTTGTACAAGTAAGTAAATGACACAGCAATTAGGAGGGCACATAACCAAATCATGCCTCTAACCCTCACTGGAGTATTTAACTTATTCAGACAACACCCATGTTCCCCTCCATGAGCCGTCATCTTACTGTGGTGGAGGGTTTTGCATGTCCCCTAGGAGCTAAACTGTTTGGGGCTTTGAACAGGTCTTCAGTAAGACCATGGCTCATATACCCCCTTATTGTGAATACAAATTTTGGACACAGGTTTCCCTCTGCTCAGATGACTGTCTCTGGAGTCCCCCTCTCAACCGGTCTACATGTCTACATGTGTTTTGTTGACTTGGAAAAGCCATTTGACCATGTCCTTCGGGGAGTTCTGTGGGGGCTGTTTCGGGAGTAAGGAGAACTGAACCCCCTGGCATGGGCCGTTCTGTCCCTGTACCACAGTTGTCAGAGTTTGGTCCCCATTTCTGGCAGTAAGTTGAATTTGTTTCCAGTGAGTGTTGGACTATGGACAAAGGCTGCCCTTTGTCACTGATTCTGTTCACTACGCAACCAAAGCATTGAGGGGGTCCAGTTTAGGGGTCTCAGCATTGGTCCACCATGGTCCTCAGTTAGAACAGGGAGGAGTGCCCTCTCTGAATTAGGGATGAGATCCTGCCCCAAGCAGAGGAGTTTAAGTATCTTGGGTGTAAGGTACTCCCGTAAATAGGTTTGCAAAAGTTCAGATGAGTAAAGAAATGATATGTGAGAACACTGTGTGCTCTAAGCGCATGCTGAAACCTTTAATGAAACCAACAGATAAACATTTTTCTTGAAAGGTCACTTCTGTTTTTGCAGTGTGATGGAGGAAATGACATCTATCAATAAAGAAACTTGTACTTAACCAATATAACCTACATTTTTCATTTAGTTAGAGAAAAAAAAATTAAACTCATGCGCCTTTTTAACAATAATTTATGATTTCAACTTATTCAAAGCCATGAAACTGTTTAAATGAATTGCACATTGCAGTAAAAGCAAATACTTATCTGACTATCTCAAGAGAAAAATGTTTGCATATGAATGTAATTATATTTAAATAGTACATTCAAGATAGCTTTCATTTATTCATTTTGACTATTTATCTGCTGGATGTAGCACATACACATATACTAATTGATGTATAAATCTGGTGAGTTTATGATGAAGTAGCACTTCATAAGAAATAGGAGAAGAAAGCTTTTTTACTACTGTAATAGGTTCTCTGACCAGACTTGGGCCTACCACAATTCTAGAGCCCTAGGCCTTTAATCATAAAAGTGTTGGAAATAATATAAAGATGTAACAAAATAGAAAGACCATTTTGGTTGGACACTTGCAAAGTACTAACCTTTATGCCTTTAAATCGTGATTGCAAACAGAGATGGAGCCAGTGGCAAAGACCAGCCTTTACAGATGCACTGTTATGGCAGTCTGAGCTGCCGTCAGAGAACACCAAGGCTACATGTGCGCTCATGCTTAATAAAGACATGTCAGAGTAAATTATAAGCCACATGTCATTTTCATTTTCTGACACTGATATTTTACTAATTGCAGATTTCCTTTCCAAGATTTTAGAGGATTTGGAAGGTACACGAGACAGCAATTTTAATGGTACATCCACCAGGATGATCAATATCAGCTGTGATTATTGGAATCGTAGCGTCATTACACTCTTTCAAAGAAATACTTTTTAACCAATATATCTTTCATGTATTTTGTATGAACTGTAAAAATGAAAGCAGCGAATGGGGTGCCAATGTATACCCAACGGTACCCAATATACTGTATGTGCATTGCACAAGGACTGACTGTGCATTGGGGTCCAAACCAGAAGTGCTGAACATGCCATAAGTGTCTGTCTGTTCGTTTGTCCATCCATTCAATACGACGTATTTCTAGAGCATGTTTCCAGAGTGCTCAACCCGAGTAGTCACCAAAACTAAGTAGAAATTTATATTGCTCCCAAGTCAAAGTTCAAGTCACCCGATTATGAGGATCCGCCAATACAGAGTGCTGATTTGATACCTCGGCCGTATATTAAGGACAAAAAAATGCATTCAATCCCCCCTCCCACTTTTTTTTTTTTACATTCAGGAAAAATGGGAATCGTTTAAATGGCTAGTGATTCAGTGGTTTAATCCTAGTGATGCAGTGGTTTAACCCTCATTCAATAGTTTTGGGGTTAAATTTTGGGTCATTTTCTTCCACATCATTTTTGCAGTATTTTAGCCAATAGAAGGCACACTCCTGGTAGTGTGAACTAAGTGGTCATGCCATCTTAAAATTTGACATGTTGTCACCATCTGGGTCGAATTTCAGCTCCCTAAGCAGCCTAAAACATTTAAACATTTTCCAGTCTTTAAATGAATAAGAAACACTATATGATAAAATAAAAGCAAAACTATGTAATTTATTTCCCCCACTTCTGATCAGATGAATGTTTTGTGATTGGGTCTAACTTCCTGTCACATGATTGGGAGCTTGAAATTCTTAATACAAACGATGTCAATTCATTTTAAGGACTTACCCAATCCAATATAGAACTTTTCTTTTCTATTCTTTTGATTTGTCATTTTTAGCTTGTGATATTTAGACTGCTCCAAGTAAGCGGCGGGTACTAGTATCAACTGCCAACATATGAGTACTTCTTTCTTAAAATAAGGCCTTCATACCATATTTCATTGCACATTTGTTACATCAATGTAATTGTAAGGGAATTTCATTGATAGTATCAATGCTGTTTCATGTTTACTAAAGACAATGTTGAATGAGATTTTAATCAAGCTATTAAAGTCTCCAGATGTTGTGTTTATAGAGTACACTGGGCACTTAAAGAACCAAAAGCACATCCTTGTATGTAAAATTGCTTGTGTGTGTGAGAAAAGACATAACTCGGTGTCTTGGAACTGACTGTGGTCAAACTTAGTAATGGAATACAATGTTATTTATATATTCATACCCTGGGCTTAAACCAGAACAGAACTACATAAACCTGCCCTCAGTGCAGCGATCGGCTGTGTATGTATTTATTTTTTTTTTACACACTTTCTCATTTTAAATTCAATATAGATGTGCCATCAGGTTAGACAATTGTTCAACTCCACACCTCAGTGCCCTGTTTTGATTTGCCCAAGAAAAGCATCAATATTTGAATCTCTTACAAGATAAAGCTCAATCGATGACATTTCGGAATACACGTTTCAACTGTATTTCAAACTGTAATTTGAAATGTAATTTAAATATTGCAGAATGGAAGTTGCAATAAATATGCTGTTTACATTATGTCTTGAGCCAAATAATCAATATATGAACTTGCAAAATGAAACCAACCAAGATATATTCCATGAATTAACAGACTGCTGTTGAGACATCAATAAACACCAAACAAGAGTGAAGAATTTATTTTGTGCCTGGGTAACAAAGCACAACAATAACATTAACACAACAAAAGACGTGTCTATAGGCTTTAGCAGAAGAACATGATATTTGGAAAATGACTTAATTTTTAAGTGAGGTCATACAAGGACGATGTTCTCTGTATTGATTGCCTTTGGGTGGGATCTATATATTTAGCTTTTAGAATGTAAACATCTTCAACTCCATCCCTGTATGTTGTTTGCTTAATGCTTTAACACAACAAAATCAATGGTGTAGTGGGCTGAAGATTAGCCAAATGCTACATCACTGAATAATAAAAACACATTTTTATCATCATTTTTGACATGCAAGTGAGCAAGAAAGGTCAAAGTAACCTCATTCCTGAACAGGCGAGATCTTCATTGCTCATGTGCTGATAATGTACAAGACTTAACAATGCGATATATATTGAATGTTCAGTATATTTTTTGTCCCAACCCTGTGTGATAGCATATCTTGAATTGTTACCCGGGCAGAAAATGATAAATCATAGAAATCCAACTTGTTAATCCAACACTGATGAAATAATCATGGCTCTTCCTGATCAGTAGTCGGAGTGTACCACCCAGCAAACGAAGATGTGACACCTGTCAGTAGCAATGCTCGACATGAAGTTTAATGTGGGCAGTTGAGCCGCCATGTTCTAGAGGTCTTTGATCAGTCCGCATCCACAGCCAGTCGGATGAGCAGATGCCAAGGCAGAACACCCTTTGAAGACTTCAATCATGTGTTACTGATAAGATTATTATGTTGCTGCTCTTTGACTTCAAGGCCCTAATCAATTGTGACAGAGACTGGCCTGCTGCTGCTCCCACAGGGAGGCAATGAGGTGCAGCAATTTTAAATAGCTCATGGTGGGGACATCCGCTGAATTATTAGATCTTTTCAGCTTGGTGGCAAAAATGGGGCAACTTACGGAAGTCGTGGTAGTCGCAATGATGCCAGAGTCAGCAGGCTCTGAGCAAAAATTCAACACACAACATCTGGGTTAAGAACTGGGATCTAAATTCTTTGTATCTCCAGTAGGTTCACATAAATGAGGGAAATATTCCTATCATATTTTATTAAGCGAAAATTGGGTCCGGACTTGAAGTCCCTAATGTAATTACTTTTATCTTAATGCATGTCTGTGTAATGTCATGTAAATCCTTGAAAATCAACAGGTTTCTCGTCAAGTAACTCTCTTATAACAGTAAAACATACTATACTATAGTTGAAAAAGATTCATAGTCAAGCGTACACTGGTCAAGCTGGTCAATTAAAACACTTTCGGGTATTATCGGAGGACCTGGTCTCACTAAAATTCTGGTCCAGTGGCATGCAGTGAATGCAGCATGTACAACTCGCAGCGTGTTTCTTTTAATGTAAATCCAATATACAAACAGGAAGCCTGTTGCTTACAAAGATGAATATTGGAAGTCGTGCAGAACCTTGCTTTTTTAGCTATCTTCTCACCACTTGGACTAGTTTTTATGTTCTCAAATAAACCCACAACCGCAAACAAACAGAACATGACAGTGGTACTATTTGTTGTTTTATTTTTCAGAAAACATCCTTGAAAGTGGATCAACCAAACACTGCTGCCTTCTTGTCAACAATACACCTGTGTAAAACACATCAAAAAGTTATAATTCCATCTTTAAGGAAAATGCTTCAGGCTATAATAAAGGACTTATTGTATTCAATTATGTCCAAATACCCTGCTATGAGTGTATGGTATTAAATGTCACTCTAACCAGGTGCTCAAAGTCAGCTACCCACTATTCATTTTCTTCTCCACTAAATTAACGTCATTCAACTGCTTAGCTTTTTTTTTGCACCTGTTGCTTTCTACTCCAAGCTGTTCCATTTATTTCTCACGATATGCGTCCTTCAAGAGAATAAGTTCAATCTCCAGAAATACACCTAAATAAATCATGAACCCTCGGTAATAAAAATGCCAGACATGAGTTGGAAAACTTGGCCAATTTCCTACCTGCTGAGAGAAGAGTATCTACACTAATGCTGTGCAAGTCAAACTTTGATTCACATTATATTTTTATTATGATAAAATCAGTAAATTATGTATAAGGCAATGCATTTGTCCATTATTTTTTTGTAAATATCCCGGACCATACTTTTTACATTGAATTTAGTGTGTAATTGCTGGAAGGCTAGCTCCTTAAAAAAAAGAAGAAAAAAATCGAAAGTCACTTTAACCAATGGCTTTTGAGTCAAGAACTTTAAGCACAGAGAGGACCGAAGAAATTAAGAACCAGTTTTACAATTAATCTTGTCTATCGCAGACCTAAAATCCAATGGATTAGGGCCAGAACATGAGCTCAATTTCATAGTGGATAGTGGAGGCCACTGGGGCATGAACCACCACTTACACCTTGATTTCATTGATATCACTCATAGAAAACCATTTTTGCCAGGGAAATGGATAAAACAGTGCTGAAATAAAATACATAAATAAAAAGAAAGAGAGAGAGATGATGTCTTCTACAAATTGATAGAAAGCCCCTCATTGTTTCGATGTTTGCAGTTATTCATTTTCTGTCTGATTGAAACGTCCGACTGCATGTAAATGCACTATGTTTGCGGATAACCCTGGGGACTTTTGTCACGTTTTACAATGACAGCGTAATTTACTTGCGCCCCTAATCAGCTCTTAAATGTGATCTGTTTTCATAGCGGCGTGCTGATGTCATGTTGGTAGCTCTGTTAGATGATGCCAATAAAAAGGAATTGTGAAGACTCAAGCTAGCCATTTCACAACCACAGCTACAAAGGCCAACTTCAACATAAACATGAACTGCAGTTATTGCTGTTATGTCTTGGCATGGTAGGCGGAGGTGTAGAAGGTTGGACCCAAAGGCAAGGAGACGGATAAGAGCTCAAAAATGATCATTTATTTTAACTATTACAGAAATAAACTAGATCAAAAAACTGCATACAGAGTATCAAACCTAAAAAACACAAATAATCTCAATTCAAAATGCTTTACTATAAAATCGGGAAAACTCAGGATTAGGATTTACAAGGACAGCAAGGAACAGACAACAGCAACCACAATGAAAAATGACAATGAACTGACAAGAACTGAAAGGGAACAGGAGACTAAATACACTCAAAACTGACGAGACAAACAAGGAATACCTGGTAATGGAACAATAAGAGCAGGGAGCTGAGTGGCAGACACAACCGAAACAGGTTAACGAGGACAACTGGACGCAATCACACTGACCAGACACTGACAGGAGAACAAAAACATGAACTTAAACACATGAACAAAACCTCGCAAAATCTCAAAACAGAAAATAACAGAAAACGCCAACATGAAAATGCCCACAAGCTTTCACACAGGCAAAAAGTTCAATTTTCAGATCCTAAGTGAGCATATCACAGTATCTGGAAATCTTTCAATGTCTGGTGTGACCGCCATTTGCCCTATGTCGTGCAACAAAACTCATTTGCGTCAAGTGATTTTTATTGTGGCCTGACGATTTTGTCAACAAAGGAGTAGTGCTCACCACAGATTTGTGAACAACATTTGAGAGAAATATGCCTTCTGTGTAGACAAAAGATGTTAAATATTTTTAGTTTTAAAAAAAGGGGAAGAAGCAAAATCGTTGCGTCTATATTTGCGTTCATTATATATTAGGCCTGTTTCTCTCTCTCCCCCCTGTGTCTTACTGCTCCTGGAGGCAATGACCTTTGCTGTAATATTTCCATAGACATGCTGTTAATAGACAGCACTGACCTATAAGTGTGGTAACAGCTGACATCAAGAATTATATAACAACCACCATCACTGACTGTGTGCATGGGAGGAAAAATAACAATTCCTGTTCCCTTAACACATATATGTTTTCATGGCAGTTGTTTACTTTCGTATGTAGGAATAATAAGATGAGGCTTTTCCAGTTCAAAAAACAAACTCTAAAAAAGCTGGGTGTCACAAAACACAAAAATACATTTTATTTTTAAGAAAAATTCATCCCATATATTTTAGGCTTGTGAAATAGGTGCACTTTTACTTTATGTGCTAGATGTGACCAACCAAAACCACTTGGAGACTTAAATGGGCAAATACAACTGTGGCCTATTAGTGCTGCTTATAATTTGTCACCCCAGTTTAAACACATTGGAGGCAAACATGGCTCAGATATAAATTGTGCATTTAAAACCCACTAAACACCGAGTTCTAAACCCATGCAAGCCCACTATGTGTGCCCTGTTTCAGATGGAACCCATATTGGGTAAACACGAGTGTAGCCTACATGGGTCAGACATCATACATCCAGATGGAACCCAGTTAAGGCCCATTCAGATGACTGTTCAAGCCCGTATAGGCAAAAACTTGGTTCAGACATAAAATTCCCTCTTTAGAACCCACCAAACATCCTGTCAGAAACCCTTGTAAGTCCATATGGGCTGACAGATGTGGCATGCTGGTGGAACCCAGGAGCAAAACCAGATGGAACTCATAATATGGGTCACCCAGCTGGAACCCAGTAATGGCCTGTTCAGAACCAACACAAGAATTACATACCCAGTCCCCACACAAATTTGCCCATTTGGAACCCACATAAGACCCAGTAAAAAATATCTAGGTGAGCCAATGTGGGCTAACACAGATGTGTCCCTGGTGGAACCCAGGAGCAAAACGAGATGGTACCCATGCCCAAATGCCCTTGTTAAAACCAACATGGGGTCCAGATGGAAATGTTGGCTGGGATATATTCTGTTTTATATGAAAAGCTTGAGCTGCAAAGGAACCAATTAAATATATATATATATATATATATATATATATATATATATATATATATATATATATATATATATATATATATATATATATATATATATATATATATACAGTATATATATATAAATTCAAGTCATTTTTCGTGTATTTAATTAATTAGATTAATCAAAAACTGCCTCACACACCCAATGATTAATGGCTAATCAATATTAGCAGTGACCATTAAAAGGCCACATAAACTGTAATCCCATATTGGTTTGGATGAATGAGCAATTCAAATTGCAGTTACCTTACCAACAGCATTTCCCCCCATAATTTTCAGGTTCGATTGAGCACCTTACCAAAAATGCACTTCAAGTATTATACTTTTAAGTGTTTTTTTTTTTTTTTTAATTGTATATCATTGAGTGGAGGGTTCCACAAAATTAAGGTCACCTCAAATGTGTCCATTGTTATCATGTTCAAGTTGCTAGAGTATAAAACTGGGAGCTATATATTTGATAAATGATATGCCATTCATGTTTTTTTTTTTTTTCTGGCAATTCATATCTGCTCTATTTTTTACCATTAGTTACATATTATGTTGTGTAGATGTTGATGTAATGAACTGCAGTTTGAAATGCTTGTTCTTTAAGTGATTCTCCATGAATTAAGTAAAAGTTACGTATTTTTGAATTACAAAAAGTCTTCAGCATCATTTCTATGAGGATGCATGTCTTCCATTAAGCGAGAACATCTGATCACAAAAAACATGGAAACTTAATGATACTCATTGTTATGCATTGTCACTTCACCCAACATGCTGCTGAATATCAAGAAGGTCCAGATGAATCACATGTGTGCTAAATGCTCAGAGGATGGCAAAGAGAATTCCTCAATGTCACACCAAGGTTACTAAAATCTAAATCCCTTTTGGATCTCATGTGTGCTGACTTAAAACAAAAACAGCTTCATTTAAGGACTGGAAAAATTTGTTTCACACTATTAGTTATAAATTATTCATTTGTATGTACTGTAAATATTGTGTACTAAAAATCAAAAAGTACATTTTCTCTAAATAGTCATGATGTTACTTTTACTCAAGCTTCATCATGATAGTTTGTAGGAAGTGGAACAATGAATGTAAAAAACAATCACTTTTGGGATTTTGGGTTGACTGTAAATTTGGTAAATCAACAACATATCACTGTACGGTGCTTATGTTTACAATTTCATCATCACAGTTGAAATATTCCTGGGTCAAATCTCACCTTCAGTTCTACTGTGATCAGTATGCATGTTCTCTGCTTGCTTTAATAATTTTCTCCATGAACTCAAGCTTTCTCCCACGTTTCCAAAACATGCATGTTTGGTGAATAGAATACAGTACTTTCAGTTTCTATCTGGGTGAATGATTTTCTATTTGTAAAACAGCCTTGGCTGATTTCAGCAGGAATGAAAACAAGAAATAAATACATTGATAAACAAATAATAATGAAGGAATAAATTAAATTTCAAAAATTAAAATGAATTTAAAAAGTTAAAATACTCCTGGCAACAACACAAACTGTTTGCGTACATTTTTTGAAACATCTGCAACCCAGGCAAAGACCCGACAGTCGCTATACTCAAACTCAACACTCAAACGCATTCACTGGTTTAATGAGATCTCATGTCAACTCAATCTATAAAATATGTGAAACACAAAAGCCACCTTATTGAGTAATCAGTTCAAACCCTGTTCACCACAGGCAGGCATTTTACATTTTTTTCCTGGTCCATCAGTCGTCTGTGCCCCACGCCCCCTTTGTAATCGTCGGTACAATATTTTTTTCAATCCAAAAATTGTAATGGTTGGTCCGTCAGCCAGTCATCGGTCCATTGCTCACTCCCGTCATCACCACCCCCAACAATAATTAAACCATCATCTTAGTAAAACAGAAAAATAAACATCTGATTAATCAGGACTATCTACAACTTGGCCTTAAACAGAAAGCAAAAGCTAAACTTTACAGCCTTTACTTCAATCATCCAAATCAAGCAGAAGACCTTAAGACAAAATGAACTAATCACACGCCACAGTGTCTAGTGTGTGTTCCCTCAGCACTAAACTGCAATAAGCATCATGTGCACAAGAACATAAAAACTAGTCCAAGTGGTGCCACGTGAGAAGGTAACTAAAAAAGAAAGGTTCCAATATTCATCTTTGTAAGCAACAAGCTTCCTGTTTGTATATTGGATTTACTTTAACGATAAACACATGCGAATGTAAATTATATCAGTAGTGTCCTTCCTACCCTGTACCACTGCATAGTCCACTTGGTGAAAATATATCAGGGCTAATGCAGACCATCAGAGAAGCCGTTAGGTCTTCGGGCCAATGGTCCATGAGCTCTTTAATGAGGACTTCTCCCTCAGCAGCTCAAAGGGCCATCTGGCTAACAGCAGCTGCTCGCTATGGCGGCTGATAGCATGTGGCACTCCTAGCTCAGGGCAATTGTAAGTGTAGCACCACTTTATGGTCGCTATACGATTAAACTCTCCCAGGATATGCTACGTAGTCACATTCGGAAGTCTCAGCCCAGTTCACCCAACTTTCTTGCTCTCATCGCCTACTGTCGCTGTTATGTTTATCATGTCTGCAGAATGTACTACTGCACTTTTTAAACGGGGATGCAAATAATTAATGACAAATGAGTTGTTCTACGTCATGCTGTTAGGGGGTTTCCCTCTACTTGTTTTGCCCAGAACATGAATAATATGGTATCTTTTTTGGAATACGCTGTTAACATTTATTCCAGCAAAACATTGCTGTCTACTGTATCAGTAGACATAATAACAACCGAAGACTGGGCAATGGAGGTACAGGACATTAATTCATGTTCTACTTTACCATTGGGTACTTAAGGTTGGCTAGCAATCATTGCATGTGCAAATGGCCGCAAGACAGCGCAAGCTGCCCAAAAAAAAAAAAAAAAAAAAAAAAAAAGTTAAGAGGTTCAGTGTTTTAAATAACAATTTTACCAATAAATATGAATTCTGAGTTCAAACTCTTGAATAAAACATTTTAAAAAATGTTATATATCCAGTATTTTCACTAAAAAGTACAAGGACTGCATGGTGGCAGGCTCGTGAGCACATCTGCCTCACAGTTCAGAGGTCACGCTTCTGGCCTTCCTGTATGGAGTTTGCATGTTTTCCCCATGCCTAAGTGGGTTTACTACTCCAGTTTCCTGCCACATTCCAAAAACGTGCATGGTAGGTGTATTGGACACTGAAATATCCTTAGGTGTGTTTGCAACTTAATTTTTAACTTGATAAATAAAGAAATAAATAAATAACAACAAAAATCATCGTTGGCAACCTGAATTATTGATCACTTATTTTGAATTATTGGTTTCAGGTTTAACTTGTACTACTTTGAAGTTTTGTGCAATTTTATAACTATATTTTGGTGCCAGATTATCAAACTCTGAGTTGCAATTCATAAGAGTATTTGTTAGAGAATCCTCTGTACTCTTCCCATTACCAAAAGATAGCAATGTGTCTTGTGCCATTCTACTACTGTTAGTGCACTGCTTTACTCAGGGACCCCAATAGCTGTGTGTGAAAACGTTAAGTAACTTTTGTATCCTTCAAAACTTTTGACAATGGTGATGCAAAAGAAAATCTGTAATACACTGAACTAAAGTGACCTGGAGTGCTTAGTGTAAATGTCACATAATAGACAGAGCAGGGCAGACTGCTCTACGGCATAGTATGGCAATGTCAAGACACAAAAAGAGCAAAGTGACCCCAATTTCTTTTAACACCGGAATTGCAAGATATGAAGTGAAAGGCCCTTCCACAATACACTGTAATTATGTTTGATAGACATGTCCCCTCCTGCAACAGGACAGTCGATACTTCTCTCAAACGCTATCCAAAACACAACCTTCCGTTAGTGCTAGATATAACCAAACAGGCGTTTTATGTTTAATGAGGCAAAAACACAAAAACACCATTTCAGGACCTGGGGTCTTGGAAGAATCACAAATAACAGTCAGAATTCTTTCGAAGTTCTTACCAGGATAATGTTTCATGCAGCGCATAAACAGTCTTATCTTTTCACAGCTTTGTAAAAACTAGACACAAGAGTGTGCTAAAGTTGAGACTTGATCAACATTTGCCTGAGTGTGAAATGGAGCAGAGCTCAGCATCTGGAAACAGCAAAGAATAGGTCCCTTAAGGTGGATCAGCAGAACCACTGGAGAGCCAGGCCGGTTGGCTCAGTGTTTCTTTGGGATCGTAACTGTGATTAATATCCGCCATTTCAATAAGTGGTTGTTTTCACACAAGAGGACACCAGTACAACTGCACAAATCTTTCGAGTCAACAAAGTCAACAAACGTTATTTCTATTGCTATATCTTTAACATTTCTAGAATTATTTCTACTTCACTCTGCAATTGATCATTAATCAAGGATAATTACTTATTTAACTCAGCAGTTTACCTGGGTAATTCAACTGAAGAAATCGACATGGTACTCATTGTCATGTAAATGAATAATGGTGTCAAGGGGTTGGTTCAATATTTCATACAGCTTTGATTTCTCGTGACTGGACAAGAGCTCAAGACATCTCTTAATCCCAAATTCCCTCAAATGTGACCGACCAAATGGATAACAGGTATTTTAATTTAATCATTCTTTTTAGACATTAAAGATGGCAAATATGGTTCTCATTTTTTCATTATTATAATGCCAGGTGAAATAGTGTGAAGTCTTTGCTTAAAATATTGCAATGCATCGTACAGTATAGTCTTTTTGTTTTCGCAAACTTCTAAATGTACAGCACATCCATTGATTTACCTCAGGATACTTTTGGTTGTTTCTGAAAGTCGTGATTGACGTTGTGCAACCTGTGAGAGATTAACACATTATTGTTGTTTGCAGTTTATAAATCTTTCAGGACTACATATCGCATCCTTGAAATAGTTCATTTTTACCTAAAAAAGCATGCGATGTTTGTTCGTAAGAGGAGAAAAGAAAGTAAAAACAAATACAGTGCAGACATACCCACTGTTGTTTTCAACATCTTAATTTTACACCAAATGTATCCATATGTTTTGCCTTTTAAACTTGTAGTCTGGCTGTAGAGTTGAATAGCTTCAATATCACACACCGTTTTCGAGAAAGAAAAGCATTTTCTTTCAGAATAGTTTGTTCTGTTGATGGCAGATCATGTGAATAAAAGAAGAGGCAGTGTATTGAGGGTGAACTTTGCAAACAGTTGAAAGTAGGTCTGGTGTGAGACGAAGTGTCTGGCAGCAGCAGTAAAGAACAGAATTGCCTCCGTAAAAACTGGGGGAAATGGCTGCAGAAGGGCAGATTATGAGGTCATAACACAAGTGCATTTAAGTGTTAATTATTCATTTTTCTTCTGACATGAATTTTAACTGCTAGTCTTTGTGATTAAGACAAAATATCTCCATTAGAATATCCTTTGGGAGCTGGCATCCTTTAAGCCCTTTAAAGAATTGTGAATGATGATGATGCTCTCATAAAAACAATCCCTAAAGGACTGGAGGATCCTGTCTATTTTTACCCTTGCTCGCTTCTCTCAGATGAGCTGTTGTGTTCTTAAGCGGAGGCCATTTGAGTCCAGCAAGAGCCAACAACAACAATGAGCAGCTGTGAGAAATAAACAGCCATAAAATATGTTATAGCCTCCCGGAGCTATAATTGCCTGATGTTCAAGTTAATGTACATTATGCGCTTTTTATGAGGTGCTGGTGTATAGACAGCAGCTAATAGTTATTTACATCAACTGCTCTTTCACACAGCTCGTTTCTAAATATCCTGGATGAATGAAAATGAACACGCGTGATGTAATCAAGGACACGCCGTCATTCTACAATATTCATTTGTGTGGATCGTTTGCTTTAGCCGGCACAAGAGGAATGCTCGAATTCCAGTCGTCGGATATCTGCTAACTGGACACGCCAGGTAGTTTGCGTCAATATGCCATCTGAAAAAGCGTTTATTTTGTTTAAAAAATACTTGTCACGATATGGTTTGTCGCATCTGTTCACACCATATTAATCAATTTGAACTCATCGCAGTCTCTTGTGCCACATCTGTCATGTCAAAAGATGCTGAGAGATCCGAAATATGTATTGAATAATTCTGCCTTACTGTTTTTGCTAATTTTTCAGTTGCAAAGCTTTGTTTTCAATATGGAATTTCTTTTGCAATATATGCCATCTATCAGGTTTGAAATGAAAACTGAATGTAAAAAGCACATTCAACAGGAAGCGCATACCTTGTATTTTTGTGTCAGCATGTGTATAGTAACACTGCAAATGATGTCTGTTCAATCCCAATTTCAAGATGGCAGATTCACATTTGAATTTGGGCCATTTTCAAGTCTCTTTGGACCTAGTTACTGATGCAGTATACTGGGAAGAACTTGAAGCGCTTGGCAGTTCTCGACAGATCGTGCGACGGACCATCAGACAATTTCTGGCTTGTCAGAAATTTGGTTGGCTTCAACACCAATCTCTTAGTTTATGACTTGATTTTCTAAACGACAGCTGTTTTTTCTCTTTGCAGCAACGCAAAGTGCATAAACATTCAGCTAAAAATGGGATGAAATTGGATGAAAGATATTTTTGCATGCATTGATTTCTCCCATTTTATGAAGGGAGCATCTTGGTTTTTCTTCTTTTCTTAGCACTAGTAGTAAAAGTTGGGATTTACGTACAGAGTAGATTTTACACTTGTAAAAATCATCTCAGGATTACATGACTAGTAACCATCCAGCTATCCATTTTCAACATCAGTAGTCCCCAAACTGGTTTTCAACTCTCAAATAAATCTTTTCAGCTCTTGCTAGATTCAGATTGGCTTTCACCATCCATCCATCCATCCATCCATCCATCCATCCATCCATCCATCCATCCATCCATCCATCCATCCATCCACCCATCGATTTTCTCTAGCCATTTATCCTCACTAGGGTCGCTGGCTTGCTTGAAATGCAATAATCTAACATACCTGACATTGCTTTTTTGTGTCATTTAGGGTTTTACTTGTTCAGTAGCATGGCCGAATGCATTACAGTACTACTGTATTAGATAGTACTTCCAAGCGATTGATGGAGTAGGCTGGCATAGAAGCAGTCAGAAGGAAATACTGCTGTTTCTGGCCGACATTGTATTTTCTAAAAATAATAGAGGGAACCAGGCTAAATATGTCATCTAGCTGAGAAAGAATGGTCGAAAAATCTCACTGACCAAATGTGATTTCTTTCAAAGACCCGTGTAATATCTACCACATTATTTGAGTGGTGTTGAGACTACCTTGAAAAGGTGCTTTTCATACCTGGCCTCGACACCAAAGCCTTGGTGAAATAAAATCCATCCAAGGCTTTGAAGAGTCTTAGAACTTTGTTTGAGACTTTCTGAAATTTGTCAAATCCTTGAACGATGTCACCAGAGGTCACCTAAGAGACATCTCCCGTTTTAAAGAGCGGTGGAATTCCTTGAAGCATTTGGTTGGATGCGATGTCCGTTGTCCATATGTGCCACGCACCAACCTCAGCGCTACATGACTAGGAGCTGCCTCAAAATTATCAATTAGAAGCATAAATTGTTCACAGTAAAATAGTCATTTACAGTATTCTTCCATCCATTAATCATTTATCCTCACGAGACTTGCTGCTATGCTGGAGCCTATCTCAGTTGTTTCGGGCAGTGAGCGGTGTACACTCTGAAGTGGTTACCAGTCAATTAAAGACAAACAAGCAGTAACACTCACAAAGACACCTAAGGACAATTTAGAGCAGTGATGACCAGATCCGGGCCTCACGAGCCACAATCTGGCCTGTTTTTGTTGGTTCCCTTCACCTAACACACCTGATTAAAATGATTAGCTCATCAGCATGCTTTGCAGAATTCTGATAAGCGCCCTGATCTTTTTGAAGAAATTGCAAACAGGCTGGATCGTGGTTGACTGGTTTGGGGGACGGGACAAGACTCAGAGTTTTCAATGGATATATCATGACATCGATCTCGTATACTACACACACTAATAAAATAGTAAGAAAACTCTTCACAATTTCATCATCGCTTTGGGAGTCTCTCATATTTAAAAAAATATGTTAGGATGCTAAAAATCTGCGCAACCTTAACAAGCAAGATGGAACATTAATAGTCTTTGGTGAATAACAAAGCTATTGAACTATTTCCCTGCTCTGTCCCAAATGAAGCAAGGTAGGTTCCAAAGCTTTTAAATTCTTGCCTTGCATTGAGATGACGCTTTGTGAATTAAATAAAAAAAAATAAAAATTAGCTCTGAATGTGAAGTAAAAAGAGATTCCTTTTTGCCTGTAAGGATTTAAGTAAAGGCTGCAATGTGATAAATTCCATTTGGACATTACTGCTGCCTTTAGAAATTGGTTACATTTCCATAACTTTTTTTTTCCATGTTCATGCTTGGGTTTGCACCCTTCACGTCCTCTAGGATATTTGATTATATGGCTACTGAATGCAAAAACCTTCTTTTTGATTGAGCTACTGCACAGAACTAGATCGTCGGCGATATTGTCAGCTTCAAGGTCCGGTTTGCGGGAATATGTTGTTGACCTCGGTATCCATTCAGGAGATTCAAAAAGATGCTGATGGCTTTGAGGGTGGAACCACTGCTGGAAAGACATTTGAAATATTTCAGTCATGACATGAATACATGCAGTGGCCCACGGTGAAAAATAGTCTAAATACAGAACATTGTCATGTACAGTGTGTGTCCTAGTTTGAAGGTCAGGCAGCATGCACAGCATACAGGAATCTGTCTTTGTGTGATGGTTGGAACCCAGTACGTGGAAACCAAATGATCGTGGCCTCATTTCATTTTTCCATTTTGTTGCTAGAGTCAGTATCAGGAATTTATGACAAGGTATTTGTGTGCTTGAAGGACAAAAAAATACATTCAGAATTATTTTTAATATAAAAGATACGACCCTGAAATTCTTTGCTTCGAAAAATAGCTCTTTATGTGCATCACATGCTTTTCAACAATATTTCATTTTCATAGTGTATTCACATGAAGCACCTGGAAACCTGGAATAGTTCAACAAAATAACATAAAACATGCACCTATAGAGATGAATAGACTGATACATTTACTAAGTATGCATGGAAGACATTCATACATACTCTACATACATAGATCATTTCACTGATACCATAACAGAGTATCTAAAAAGGATTAAAATAAACACAAAACCACTCACAAAATGCAGTTCTTTTCATTTAATGAATAAATTGAGCATGGATTCATGAAAACTATCTGGACATTGGTTTCGATGCTGACCAAGGGGTTGTATATACTGTGGACAGTTACCTGCTTTATGGTTCCTTAAAGACAGTTGACAAACTGTTTCATATTAGTTGATGAAACATATGATTTCATATTGCACTTTTTGGACAATTTATTGTAAATGAGTAAAATATTAACGAAATGTCATCCCATCATTCTTGATGTCAGCTTTTATAGATTCATAGAATATTGTTTTATAGACTGATAGAAAGTCAACGTGTTCAGTTTTTTTGCAGTTACTTTTTTTCGGGGTGAGTTTGAAATGACTGCATCTGAAAGCAAGATATGAACCATGTGGTTCGGTACTAGCGCTAACTAGTCCTAGAGATTTGCGCAATATCAAACAATGACAGCGTTACCGACTCGCAGTGTCAATGTTCATAGCGCTGTGATGTGATGGAGTCGTCTACCGCCACAGCTACAAAGGACAACTTCAAAACAAAAACCTACTATGGCTATTGGATTGACATCCCCGTGTTATTTGGTGTGTTATTTTTTTAAAATTAGCCTTAGCACCACACCGTTGGCTTTTGACAAAATGATTTTAGGTCTTCCTTGGTAAGATTTTTTTTTCACAATTAGCATCAGATCAGTAAATATATGAATGTTGTCACATCCACGTATGAACTAATTAATACATTAACTCATGTCGTGCATGAAATTTACAACAGGGCACGCTGTAAAGTTTGCCACATTCATTCGTCGTAGTATTGAGCCCTGCATGGTGTGTACACAAATAATCATTGAATATTTCTTTTCCTTCACTTTCTGTTGTCACTGTCCTTTTAACGCCTGCTATTTTATCCCCTATTATTTCCCTTTTCTACCATTTAAGCCTCTTACCTTTGCATCTTTTTTCATCTAAGCGCTGAGCAGATCACACCTGGCGATAAAACAGACCTGTCAGTCAGTTTGGTACTTGTGAGTCTCTTAAAAACAGAGTTCATGAACTACCATGGCCCCTCAGGCCCTCTGGTGCCAGTTTGTTCCAGAAGTGCACGGCTAAAAGGTTTTGGGAGGCAGCTTTAAGCTTTTATGGTCAGCCGAGTCTGGATGAGCCCGTCTGAGTATCTGGGAGCAGTGTGAAATCTAAGGACATAAAGTTTGAATCCCTGTTTTTATGAGTGAACATAAAGTTTAAAACTAGCTCACCAGCTTGGCACATGATTAACAATCATCAAGAGTCACCATCTACATGGAAACATTCATTCATTCATTTCTATTACAAATTGATTGCTAGTGTTATTTTTTGGCTTATATATTTATATATATATATATATATATATATATATATATATATATATATATATATATATATATATATATATATATATATATAAATATATATATATATATATAAATATATATATATATATATATATATATATATATATATATATATATATATAAATATATATATATATATATATATATATATATATATATATATATATATATATATATATATATATATATATATATATATATATATATATATATATAGGGCTTATCATCAGCAGAAGTGGTGAAAATATGTTATTTAAACCATTTTCAACAGAGTTCACTTCCCGTATAATTGAGGTTACAGGAGAAGTTGAACACTAGTATAATATTAGACAATCACAGTACAATCACATAAGAGTAAAAAATACATATTTATATACTGTACCTTTATTTGACAAATCAACAAAACCATTGCAGTATATTGTATGTGGTTAATATATTGTATAGCAGGGATCACCAACCTTTTTGAAAGTGAGAGCTACTTCTTTGGTACTGAGTAATAGGAAGGGCTAACAGCTTATGTGAAGACACCAATCATGTTAATTTTTTTCCACAATAATAAAGGAACAGCTGTAGTAAATATGTAAATCAAGTGTAATATGTAATGTAAATGTAATACATGTATAATTGTTTGTAGAATTCATAGAAAATGACCAATGTTCTATCTCTTGTAAGCTATTTGCAGAACAGGACTGCGGGCTACTCATGTGATCTTTGGGGGCTACCTGGTGCCTACGGGCACTACGTTGGTGACCCCTATTCTAGAGTGAGGACATATACTTTATGAATTTTGAGACTCAATGAACCTGTATAAGACACTTAAGACATTTGGTAGTCCACTGTATCCATCCAAATCTCCAAAGAATTGCTAATGCATTTAAATTCTTATATTATTAATCTTGCTATGCAGATAATGAATTATGACTTTATCAAATTACAGTTGTCTCTTTTTCACAGGTCTCCTGAACTTAGAGTGTAATACTAATGGGAAAGTATTTTCCATGATATAGCATTTTAAATTGACCTGAGCGAATAGTAAATGAACCCCATCCATCTTTGTGACACTGCTCTGCAGTACTTTCCTCCACATTCCTTTCTGGATGACCTTGCTATTTCAAGTTTGTTCATGAACTGTTGTGCACCCAAAATGTGTTCTTTTCATCACTTTATCTTAAATCAAATAAAAGCGATGATGATTTGATGTTCACTACCAAAAGGTTTCAATGCAATCTATGTAGAATTGTACATATTTAAGAAACCTACTTGCTTTCTTTATTTTCTATAAAGACTAGGGGCCCTGCTTTTGTGCATTGACAGAACTAGCTGAGTACTGGCCAGTCTTGGTGCTATCCCGCATTTGCATCAAACATCAGGGCGAGTGAAACGCAAGAGGAGTTTGATGGTATGAAAGTGGAAATAGTTTTGCTGGTGCATGACAATGCCACATGTTCATATAAGCTCAAGGATCCCCCTTTGCAGATGATTTCTCTGCATTTGATGTAATGGCTGTGAAGTTGAAGTTTGCAACATGGAGATGGTGGCCTTGCAGCCACAACGGTGTGAGCTCCCACCTCCCAACCCCCACCCCTTCCTACCCAATATTTTTGTCAGGTAATCACAGGTAGGGTGCTATTTGAATATTCTAAAATGGTTTATCATTTATTATAATTCGTTCAATGGGTTTATTTCTAGACTAATTCACAGGGCTCAAATCTAAGTCAACTAGCCCTCAATAGTTGTGCCGCTCGGCGGTCACGCCGCACTGTTAAAATGTTTTTGAGATGATGATTATAATTTGTTTGATTTATTGATTTATACAATCATTTAAAGAATCTCCCATGCTCTATGTTGTCAAATAGTGACTGTCAATGAGACTACACTGGTGGATATTTCCTCCCCACCTCCTCACCTTTAGCCCCCACAGGGTAGTAAAGGGAGGGCTCTTAAAATATGTTTAAAATGAATATTATAATTCAGTTAATGACATGATTTCTATATAACTTAGAGGGGGTTTCCCATGCCGTTGTAGCATTCCTGAATGAAATACAGTAACATTCAAGTACACACATCGCAGAGCACAGAATTTGTCCACCTGCTCCTCTGTCTAATCCAGCAAAATTGTCTCTACGTCACCTTTGCCACGAAATAGACCACATTTTAGATTGTCTAAATCGAGTCAATTTTTTGCAACCAATTTAGCAGTTGCGACACAGGGTGAGTCCTGCTTCATCTGCCGGAACGCCCGGTGATGCTTACCTCTTCTAACAAATTCACAAATATGCTAAACTAGACTTGCCCTGGCATGAAAGTTAAGATGCACCCATTATGCCAAGCACAGTCGACTGTCTGTTCCAAAATTATCAATGCGTCAGGGACGCGGTAAAACTATTTGCGCTGCTTACGCCCAGTCGGACGCAACACCATCCCAAATTTTGTCGACCAGTCTCGTGCTGGCACCAAAAAACAGATGCACGCATGTGCCCACAGGTGCCAGTCTACCAAAAAAAGTCAAGTCAAAAAAGTGCAAAGTGATATACATATTTTTTTTTTTGCATCATTCCCCCACAGTTAGCTAATACTTGTAAAGCCATTGCTGCATACACATGCCATTTTAGGCTGATCTTTTATTTTTACAGTTTGTTTTTATTTCATGTAAACTTGGTAATTGATAGTGATGTTGAAGATTCTCCAATTGGAACATGCAGAAGGTACGCTTGCTTCACTTACTTTTGTCATTTCTTCCTTGCTTGGTATCCTGTGGTTAATGCATCAACATGCCGCTGCAATGTTCTATGCTGCATATAAAACCCTGTTACTGAGGTTCACTACTGAGTGCAATTATTTCCTAATAGCCCTAAACAGACCAAGTGTTATTACTTGATATATGTATATGCCACATAAATATTCATGCTGTTAATAAGAAATATCACCCCTTGAGCGACTAGAAAATTATTACTTATCTACTCAAATTCTAAAATGCCTTCAAGCATTTTTTTTCTTATCCAGAAAATAAGAGTTCGCCACAAGAGATGTTTGTCCTGAAGGGTAAAAAACAACAACAACAACAACAAATTTCCCCCCAATAATTGCTATACTCGCTTCATTTGAGTTTATTATCAGTTGCATAAGTGGTGTCACGAGAAGGCCTACTTTCAACAGAATATTTTGTTCCTCAGAGACTTTTTAAAGGGGTTACACGTCATTAAAACCCTACATGGGTAGAAAAAGACAAAGAAAGCATGTGGTGATTGTGTTTATGTCTCATCAAAATATTTTGAGGTTTTGTATACACTATTCATTTGGAGGCTTTCTTTATAGCATTCTCTTAAGTATTGGTAAAATACAAAAGGAGCTGACAGAATTATTGCTGTCTATTAATAAATAAAAACATATTCCTCAACCAAAAGAAGCCTTCATTTTCATGAGGTGTCTAAAATCATATTGGCCAGCTATTTTAATATTTGACATAACACAATGCATTCAAACCTAGTTATTGTTTGCACAACATCATCCAGCCATGAATTAATTAAGGCGCTCCACTCTGATAAGTACCAGCCAAGAAGAGAGTGTGCTGTGTTTCATTCTATGACACTGTGCAGAATTGTTAAATGGGCAATCAAGGGAGTTCCACTTTCCTTTAGCCTTCTTACTGGATCTAGAATGACTTTGTACGTCACAGGATATGCATACTTAAGTGTTCAATGACTGTAACTATTTTATAGCATTTTCAAATCAAATGTTCTCACTTAGATATTAATCAGAACTGTCACGGTTTTTATTTAAATGGCCTGCATGGTAGTTTAAAGTTTCCACAGTTACATATATGCAACATATATATATATATATATATATATATATATATATATATATATATATATATATATATATATATATATATATATATATATATATATATATATACAATGTAGATTATATTACATATATACTGTATAAACAATAAAATCCTACCTATGGCACATTGGTGATTTAATTTTGTATGAAATGATTTTTTTTTGGTAGCAACATTTCTAACAAGTAGGTGAAACGTCTTGTTGACTGAAACCACGCCGAGCCCCTTTCATGACGTAATGTTGCGTTCAGTCCGAATGCGCAAAATTGTTTCACCTCACCTATTTTTGTCACTGGGGGTTAACATGGGCATTTAACAACAACACTTAATTAATGCAAGAGGGGGAACTTCACTTAGTTTTGCACATGGTGCAAAATCTCTTCACCCCAACTCCATTGTAAAACGAAGTAAAAATAGGCATGGCTGCTCTTATAATGTGGGAATGTGTTTACGCTGCTTGGGCGGTACAGGGCCAGTGTAGAGGCAGTACGAAAGCCTTCATCATCGTGCCTCTCACGAGCCCTTTTATTTTTTTTTTCCTCGAGCAGGGCCAGTGTTGCCAGCCCAGAACAAGCACGGAAGTCTCAGAAATAACTAAAGTAAGGAAAATAACATTTTGTGGATGTTTAGAGTGAGAAATGAATGTTGTTACAATGTTAACAGCTCCCAAAAGTCAAATTTCCATGATAGGGGCCCTCTAACTTGACATTAGCAATTTCTACGATATAGCTAGCCTCAGCCCAGAAGTCATTTTAGTCTTACCAAATCTTGCCATTACCTGCAACTTAAAACATCTGAACGTAAAATCTGAAACTGATCTTCACACGTGGCTCCTCATACTTGTATTAGTTTTAATCAGGACAAGAATGTATACCTTCTTCCTTGATCATTGAGCAACATTTAATGAGCCTGTAGCACCTACAATGTAACCCCAAATTAAGTTCTATATATATATATATATATATATACTCTTATACTCTCAAATGATAATTTTCAAAGGTTGCATGAGTATTTGCTTGCGTGTTTAGAGGAGGAGGTGAGGTTTTGTTACTCAGAAAGAAACTATTTTAATCTTTGTCCTTGAGAATAATCTTGCCTGTGTTCACAATGACTCACTTTATCAACGTGGTGGCAGGCTGCCCCGCCTAGAGTCTAAAGGCGGCAACACCCGCGATGCTTTTCATCAAGACAACACAGGTAAAAGCAGATTTCACCCGCTCCTCGGGGGTTGCAAAAACATCAGAGAGAGATGCTGTTGCCCAAATGATTTCTTATGTATCAAATATTGACTCCTATCATCCACCCATTTTCTAGAGCCGCTTATCCACACAAGGGTCGCAGGCTGGCTGGCGCCTATCCCAGCTGGCTTCGGGCAGTAGGTGGGGGACACCGTGGACTGGTTGCCAGCCAATCGCAGGACACACAGAGACGAACGACCATTCATGCAGCCAGTCACACCAAAGGACAATTTGTATGTCCAACATCGCTGCCATGCATGTTTTTGGAGTGTGGGAGGAAGCCGGAGTGCCCGGAAGTAACCCACATGGGCTCAGGGAGAACATGCAATCCTTGAATTGTGAGGCGGATGAGCTATTCACTGCACCACCCAGCTGCCCCGCAGGGTTCCTGATGCCTATGACTGTTATCAATGGAAGTAATGTTAAATATATTTCATGATGGGCATCTGCTTAGTGAAAAAAAAAGAATTGTATCCACAAACATTTTGAAACAGACAACTTTTTCTCATATGAATGTTGGAGATTTGTTATTTGACTTTGGATCCAAATGCAAGTCTACTCTCAAAATTTGTAGCCGGCTCACATGCGCTACACCTTAAAGACTGGTGGCAGAATTTTATCTAAACTTTCACTTCTGAATTTCGGTGCAGGTAGTCCATTGTGATTTTGGAGAGCTTGATTGTCACGCCGGCAGACAGCTTTTGAGCTCTGTGCACATGTGTGGTGGATGTCATAACATTTCATTCACAAACCCTTTGAATCAAATACATGCAAATTTGGTCATTGGATGCATTGTTGCTATCATCTATAGCATTTGATTATACTTTTATAAATCATCCTACTGGCCATGGAAAAGAGCTCAGGTAGAAGAGGGGGGCTCTCTCACATCAGAAAGGGGGGTGGAATGCGGTCTTCAAGTGCAGAGTAGAGCAAATCAGTTACTTTTTCCACCATGTCACAGACTACTGCAAATCTTGCATTCTACATTTAAAGGCACAGAGAAGAGCAGCTTCGAATAGCAGCAAATCAAGTCTGTGAGACTTGAAACCTGAGTTCAAACTGTATTTTTTCTACCTTAAAATAATTTTACCAAGAAATTTCCTACGAGTAGTTTTAATTTTCTCCCCGTCCTTGCATGTGATTTGTCCAGCTACCACTCCCTCCCACATTTCATAAACATGCATGTTAAATTTCCCATCGCCATGAATGTGAGGAGGAATGAAAGCACGCACACAGTGCCAGGTTGAAGAACAGTTGGAGTGCGGCCTTTAAATCAGGTCACGGTGCCTTTGGAGTTGATTGCTCTCTGCCAGCCTTTATTCCATAACAAGCACATTTCAAAGACAAGCGAGCTCAGCATGGACACCCATGTGGTCACCCTTCATGTCCCCCCGTGATGGTTTAAAAAAAAAAAGGCTTCGATCAAGGCAGCCGCCCCCACTCCTTAACCTTGTGGTCAAATGGACACCGGCAGGCTTCTCTGTGTCCAAAAAGCCCCTGTTTGAAGACTGACCCAATTATAGAGCAGTGAAGCTGCAAAGATGAATAGTAGTTCAGTCCGAGATCATATTGTTCTTTTTCAGGTTGATGCAGCCAGGTTTGAGTGTGAAGCAACACGCAAAATTTCATCCATGAAAAAAAGTCATTTACATAATGGCAATCCCATTGAGATAAGAATGAGCTTTTCTAGTAAAATCATCCGAGCAACATGCTTGCAATCAGTAAATGTCACAATGAATCTCAAATACCATCTTCAAGACCAAAGAGGCTTCAGAAAGAATCAGTTTGGCATTCACCTAATACTTGTTTTGCTGCTGCTTTCCGCTACGTTAACACTTGTGTGTACATTTGGATGAGATTTTGAGCTCTGCTGTAGATTTAACCATTCGTGTTTCTGCACACCATTAGGACTCATTCACTCTCAACATGTAATGTACTAGTTTTCAGAAAAAATCAGAATCTGAAATCTGTTAAACATACTGAAACATCAACATGTAAAAATTGGTGGTAATTATTCTCATATTTCTCACTTTTCATAACCAAAATAAGAGTATTGGAACTTAATAGAAATGCAAAGTAATAATCAGTTAAATTCATATTATCTTGCACTCAAGGTAATCTGAATGTGTGTTTTTTTTCACCAACATACATACAACATACAAATACAGTATGAACAAAATGTGAAGGATTCATCCAGACCAAATGGCTTCTACTCCTATAATAAACAACTTCGTATTTCAAAACATGAAATGTATTGTACTTTTATTGAAAACTTGTTGCTGAGTCGTGGTGGGTGTCATGATTCAATCAGTGGCATCACATGGCTACTGTACAAATGGCAGGCTCCACTCGCCCTTTGAACATTGTTGACAACTCACACATCCCAATGTCTATGCTTAGACAATAGGGAAAACGAAACAATGCCGCTTCATCAGTGCAACAGCCACTTTATAATTAACTTATCTTACAAAATTCTTCATTAATTGGTATGCATGACAACTGTTCATGCAATCAAAGGCAGCTGATCAAAATGTGTTGCAATGAGTTGTTAAGCAAAAAAAACAAAATCTTGAATTGTTGTAAAAGTGTTATGCGAAGGGAGCATGGTCTTTCACCATATCCCATTCCATTTAACTACACCTCTGCACCTTAACACAGTCTCATTGTAGGGATGCACACATAACCAGTCCGCAGGTACACATGGGCGACAAAAATCACTGATATGCAACGTCGCATGCTTCACCACGCATTTGCGTGCCCTATCTAACTTTCACCCATGACAACAACAAAGCCTGGGCTGAACTTTTTTCTTTTTATTTCCTGAAAAGTGGCTCCAACATGTGCCGTGGCTTGACGCACACTTAAATGTGGTGAAAGACATACCATGCTTATCCTCAGCTAGCAGACAAAGCAGGTGCGTTTGATTCAGGGTCGGAAAATTTTCAGTCATCCTTTATTTGACGATCATGAAAAGAGCAATTCAATGTTAATTGACAGAAGGAAAATGTCTGGTGAGGAGGTCAGTGGGTTTGTAGTTACTCTTATGAAGTATTGTTGCAGGAAACCCATTGGACTAAAGAATGCATTGCTTAAAAAAATAACTACCTGACAATGCTGTACTGAAGGAAGAGAATGAACCCGTAACATCCTTAAGAATGGTTCAGATGTGGAGCAGTTACTGGTGCATTCCCCCACTGCTCATGCATATTTGAAATTTGCAACGGCAAAATTGTCATATTTTGTCGAGCGATTCATGTTACATCACACTCTGTGTGTAATTGAAAGAATGAATCTGCTTGTACTGTCAGTATGCAGGTCTTGGCGAGCAGCATGTCCCCTATACTAAGAGTTGAGCTTTTATAAATTGTGTTGCAAAGCAGGGTTATTATTTTGCTGTATACAGTATATGCTCACACTGCAGGCATAGTGAGAATATGATTATGAAAAAACAGTATGTAGAAGCACTTTAATTGAAACACTTTATAAAGCTAAAACACTTTTTTAAAGGAATTTTCTAATTTCCCAATTCCCTGTTCTTTTTCTTGATTAATCCTTTTAATTATGTTTGATGACTAGCATCCCTGAGCAAAAAAAAATGCTTGGGTGCTTTATTATACTGATGATCATGACTTCTCACCACATCCTAATAGGTCCACTCAAGTTTTTAAAGGTGAAGTGAGTTTTATTTTAGCTCAAAATTGCAAAGAGGCTCAACTGCAGTTATGGTCATCTTCAAGGTTCTTTAAGATGCCCACTTTGTCTTTTTTATTGACTGTCACCCAAAAGTGAACGTCGTAGTGTATGAACTGAACACCGAAGTAAACGTAGTTGCACATACACTCTTGTTATAGATGAAGAAATTGCCTTTGTCCTGGCTTGTCACGGTCAAGCAACAGCAGCAAAGACACTGTGGCCATGTCACAGGCAGTTTGCTGCCGCCACTACATACAGTACAGTACTTGTGTTGCTTTTCTTGCTTGGATGATCAATGTCAAACGATCTGTAATGGAGCCTCCTGCACTAGAATGGTGTAAATACCTTGGAATACCGGGTACTCACATAAACGGAAGGACTGTATAAAGTTGTTGTTCAAAGTCATCATCATTTTGCTCTTAGTACCTTTTTAAAGCTGGAAAAACATGTCAAGTTTAATAGTGAATTTAATCTACAAAAGTCTAACGGGGGCATGCACAAAATGATGCCCTATTACTCAACACAAAGGAAAAGATTAGAGGTAATTAACTTCCCCCTTCTTCCTTCTCTATGTTTACTATGTGAAGGCATCTTACCAGAGCCCCAAGGGTGACGCATGGGGGAAGACAATTCTAATGCTCAAGGTCTGTGGGAACAATTAACCCCAACTTACTGTAACACAATTTTAATTCAAGGAAGTGAAGCGATGGTAGTCTATAGCAAGTACAGAAGTGCAATGGAGGTGAAGAATTTATTGTTCTGCAACCTTATCTCTCAATTCGATAGTCCTTGTACATTGCGACTTCCGTCAAGCAATCTAACAGCAATCAGGAGTCGAAAGTACATCTTAAAAAAGATCCGCAACATATGTACGGTATACCTTCATTGTGTCATGCAGTTTAAAATGAAGTTTAAGAATATGTATCAAAATTACAAATAACTACGCATTTTTTCTTGACCCATGACCCACTGTTCCACATGAAAGCAGTTGCTTACTTTTTCTGTAATCCTTTTTAACATTTAAATGTCATTGTCAATTTGGTGAAGCTAACACATAATCATAAAAGACAACGAACCGAACAAAAAAAATAGGGATGCATCGGACAAGTTGCCTGAGGTTGAATATACTTGTCTCTGATGGTCTTTGCGGTCCTCTTGTATTTTCACCACAGCTCACAAAATGGTGAAGCCAAGTCTAAAGGATAAGAATGTTTGCAGATAAAGGATAACGCAAATTCCAATAGTCTCTCCCATTTTTCTTCTAATGGCAAAATAATTTTGATTTACCTTAACCATTCAGTGTTAGAGACTCTTGTCCTCAGTCGGAAAAGGGTGGAATGCCCTCTCTGGGTTGGGAATAAGGTCCTGGCCCAAGTGGAGGACTTTAACTGTCTTGGGGTCTTGTTCACGAGTGAGGGCAGGATGGCACGGGAGATCGACAGGGGGATCGGTGCGGCATCTGCCGAAAGGCGAAGCTCTCGATTTACCGGTCAATCTACATTCCTGCCCTCACCTACGGTCATGAGCTGTGGGTCGTGACCGAAAGAACGAGATCCCGGATACAAGAGTATTAGAATAAGTTCGTAAACCAAGTTTCATGTTCAGTAGGTTATTCAACTTCATTATTTTCAAAACCCAGAGTCTCACCCAAACTAGAATAGTTCAACCCAAGTTGTGCCACCCCTGTTCTCTGTGAAATTAGTGATTTATTTTGTAAATAGATTTTTACTGCAATCCTAAAAGAGGTTGCTTTATGTTTCATATTTTTCTGTGGACAAATATTTGTAATTATTTCTTTTTGAGAACAGATCTGACACTTTATGTTGATTTTTTTTTCTGGATAAATACTACAAATTAAGTTAATGACCTAACAGATCTCTACTTTAATCCCAAAAGAGGATGCTATATGTTTAATATTTTTCCGTCCACAAATGTTTATTTCTTTTTAAGAGCAGGGCTGACATTTCATGTTATTTTTTGTGGACAAATATTTATTAATAATTAAGTTATTTATTTTTAATAACAGACCTCTTCTATAAATTAAAATTGGACATTCTATGTTGGTTATTATTTTGAGGACCAATACAAACAAAGTGTGAAAGATTCTATAGCTGAATAAATCAGGGACTGATGGCATGATTTAAGAATTTTTTTTTTTTTTTTTTAATGCTTTGCACTGATTAAGAGGTACTTGGCTAAAAACATATTTCACAGGGGATACATCACTGATAAAGGTTGTTAACGCTCTAAATAATCACATGTATCAAATATGAGGTCTGGCAGATTTATTTTGATGCAAGGGAAAGCAATAAACGATCATAAATGAGGGATGTACAAGTAATTATGCTAGTTCTGATGTTTTTGGCAATGTATATACCTGAAAGACGCGTATCTTGTCATTTTTGATCTATGATACAGACCAGCATGCTCTATTATGCAAGTCTATTGTAATCATGTACAAAGCACATCGTTACCTACGTGATGTTGCCGTGCCACTATTCTCTCATGCGGAGAACTGAACAGACACAGTGACCTTTCAGTTCCTCTGCTGTTGCCAGCCAACACAGCCCTGCCAGCCTCCAAGGCCAACCTTTATTGTAGATAAGGCAAGGCAATTAAAATATGGCCAAATATCCGCTTTGAGTCACTCAAGTAATGTCGTAGTGTTTCATCATTAAAATAAAAAAGTAAAAACTGATCACAGCACAGGTTTTTTTCTTCACAGCACACAGTTTTTTTTTTTAACATATGCCAGTTGTAGGGTAGCTGTCCTATACAAGTGTATCCAAGTGTATGTATTCCTTCGAGGATACATAACCAGTTTTTATAAAATAGTTATATATTTTTTAAATGGTTACCTCCCCTTTTCACTGCATTGTACCTTTTCAGTTCAGCACAACTGTTCTCACTTTTGACAGTTTTGCATTGGTTAAAAAATGTGAAACTTGCGGGTTAGAAATGTCAATTCCAGTGTCTTTTAAACCGTAATTTCAAGGGTTCCAAGTATGGATCACACCATATGTGCGTGGAAAATACACTGAGGAACAGCTGAGGTCTTCACACATATGCTCAGGTTAGCCATGTTATGGAGCCTCAGCTCTGAATATTGTACATACACAGTCTTGACTTTCCTGCTGTACATTCCCATTAATTCAATTGTCAAATAAAAGAGGTCCTCAATCGTGTCTTTTTCTGACTTTGAAGCATGCCTTTCCAGTAGCATGACGCAAAAGTGGGAAACCAACAGTTATAACAAGCAAGTAGCAAGTAGCAAACATAGCCAAGTCCAACCAATATCGTGTAGTAGAAAAGCAGTTTAAGATAGCATTGTTTGGTTTTCAATTTGGAATGTCCAGTACACCTACCATGTACTGTATGTGTTTGGGAACGTGGGACGAAACCGCAGTACCCGGTGCAAGCGGGCACGGGGAGAAGATGCAAACAAGAAGGAATCAAAAACTCTTTATTTTAAATCATTTTTTAAAATTATTTAATTTATTTTCATATATGCACAACCTTTCTATTGATTTGAAAGATGCTTGACTCCAGATGGCCTCAATAGCAAAAGTCGAAGGTTAAGTGATTGGGAACCAGTTTCATGCCCAGATCGCTGACATAAATGAACAAATGAATGAACAAATAAATAAATGTGCCCAGTGAGTGGCTGGCTGGCAACCAATCTAAGGTGCCTCCTGCTTGCTGCCTGAAGACAGCTGGAATGAACACCAGCAAGCCACCAACCCCATTTAGGATTTTCCCATTTAGGAAAAATGGATGCATGGATGAACGGATGGATCGATAAATGGTCAAATTTGCTTTGGTTATAGAAGAATAAGTTATGTCTTTTTACTCATGTAAAACCTAAGCAAACCTCAATTACTCCGAGGTTAATATCTCACCCACAAAACTAAAATTTAGAAATCAGTTGCAATTTTTCAAGTTTCCTCACTGTAGTTGTCTATGAATTCTTTTTGGTTGTTTTTATGTTTTGAACTCGCTTTTTTTTTTTTTTTTAATGTATTGGACGCATAAGGACATCCTGCAATTTCCCAGCAACTATTATGCCTACCTAATGTGGTGCAATCATCAAATATATCAACAGGCCTTTGATTAGAGCATTGCCGGTACTATTTCTACAGTAGAATAAACCCACAGTGGAAAGCAATAATCCTGGCGATTTGAGGGATAGTTCACAGGAAGTTGCAGAACAATTGAAAAATTGACTAATACAGCCAGCTGGTACTTGAAGAAACGCTCTTCAAAGCTAAATACAGTAAGTGATTGTCATCAACTGATCAAAAAAAACAAAAACAAGTGAATGTGTGGACTATACCTCTTGAGCCTCCATGACACATTAGGTGACCACTGCAGGTGGCATGAAGAGAAACCCCCGCCAAAATAGATGGTGGAGCCTCGTGGCAAAGCATTCAAATACTTTTCCACCGAAGCTAGATCAATAGGGACTCAGATTGTTTTTGTGACGCTGATACTGATATTTTCATTTTTGATTTCCTGAGAGCAGCAGACGTGGGCCCAGACTCTCCACAAATAAAGATGAGTCAAATTTGCTACCATACAGCATGCTATAGTGAGTTGAAGATTACGTCTTCACCATCCCATTAGTCTGTGCACGGGCCACTATGGTCTCTATACTCTCATATATATTAATAGTATTCATGTCTATAAAATATATTGTTGATACTATGGCAGAAACAATCACATTTCTCTGCTGGTAAATCAAGAAAATGTTAAAGCATATTTTTCTTTTTTGTTTTACAATAAGCAAATATATATTTTATGGTGATTTTTTTTTTTTTTTTTTTTTCTGTACGGGTCTCACAGGGAGCAGATGTATGGATGATTCTGTCTCACTTTATGCAGACAAAGTTCCCCATCTCAGGGAATCAACTCTAAACATGTTAGATGCTAGATCTAGATACTTGCTTTCTCTTGTTGAATTTGCTAATATGCTACCGTAGATTATAAAATAAATACCGAAAAATGTTTTTTCTGATGAAGGAAGGTATGTTTTGGTATGTTCCATGGGTATAAAGCCATGAAACATAATATTCTGTATCCATTCGAATATGGGTCAAAATCCTCATAATTGGCTTGCACACTGAAAGTGGTAATGACAGATAAGAGCAAAAGACACAATCTGACTAAACGCACTCAAAACGATCACAACTGAAGCTGAACTTGAAATAAGTTTAGATGTACAATACGATTGCTACTAAGCCCCTTTTGACCTCAGCAGCCCTGTTGCTTCTCCAAAATCAGACTAAGATCATCTGGTTGCTTGTCATCGTGTGTAAGCGGCGAGAAAATGTAAAGGCTATTTGTGTGCTCTGGGTGAATTGACCCTTGAAATTCATTTATTCATGCATTTATGAGCGAGAAGCTCATGTTTTCCAGTTACAAACCTCTCCAGTGTCATTCCTCGATGTCTGGCTCTTGGGGCTGTAATATGACTTTGAGTACACACCGGCTTTAAGACTGGAGCTGGGCCAAATGAGCAAGGGCTGAACTAATAGCTGCCCTAGGTCTATTTCCATGTACAGTAGCCTTTCAAGGTCAAGCAGAAAGTAGCTGCTTATCTCCTCCTCGAGCATGACTGGCTCCCTCCATTAATCAAGCAGTGTTAGTTACACGGCTCCAGCTCAAGTCAAGGTTTGCGTTTGCATGCAAACATATGCACATATATTTTAGTTCTGGAGACTTCAAGGTCTGTGTATAGTGTCAGGTGAGTATAAAAATATGTTCTTGTGGCAATGCACAACAACCAGAAGAGAGCTTTACCTGTATGAATCCTCTCGGTGACGGGCCGTGAGGTTCGTGGCTGGGGAGGCATTGACGTCATTGATCAGATTTGCAAACATCATATCAGCCCTCCACAGCAGCGGATCCAAAAATTTCATTGGCAGCAGTTAACTGTTTGTGCTTAAAATATCTTATCTGCATTCTTTAAGCCAGGGGTGTCAAACTCTCTCTAGCTTGTGGGTGGCATGGAGAAAAATCTTCCCCCAAGTGGGCTGGTCCAATAAAATTATGGTTTTGTATTCATAGTTTTAAAACAACAACTTCAGATTGATTATTGTTTTTCATACCATCCAAAATAGTATAAGAGCAACATCGCAATTAATCAAAAAACATGAACATCACTATTAATTATTAAACAATCAAGGTTTTCATTTATTGAAAAAATTCAGCTCATTTTTTCACATTACGATACAAAATAATCTCACAGGCCTGATTAAACCTGTTCAGAAAATGAAGTGGATGTCAATAAATGGTTAGCTAGATTGTCATCTTTCTTGTCAAAAGCAAGGTTTGACAAAGTTGCCATGATTGACAGAACCTGTACTTTCATCATTCCCACAACATTCTTGCTGCTGTTTGACAAGGAAACAGGTGGCTTTAATGAGATCTTTTAAAACCTTGTTTCTTCTTTACCTTAGCATTTGTGAATGCTGATGTTAAGTCTTCGTTGTTTTTCTAAAGCCAATTCTATCCTTGACATCCCACACGTTTTTAGCGCGATATCGCTTCGGATGTGCGTGGTCGACTGCTCATGTTGACTGATTCTTTGCTGTACATTTTTAAGGTAAAAATATCCCATCTGGGTTCGGACACTGTCACGACTTAATGAAAAGAGAAAGCAGGAAAAGCATAAAAGGCGCTTTCTCA
Source organism: Hippichthys cyanospilos (assembly GCF_059441005.1). Classification (NCBI taxonomy): domain Eukaryota; kingdom Metazoa; phylum Chordata; class Actinopteri; order Syngnathiformes; family Syngnathidae; genus Hippichthys; species Hippichthys cyanospilos. The sequence continues at coordinate 16,492,919 of NC_142376.1, read as the reverse complement.
GTGGACATCCACACAGCTAGCTTTTTTGGGTGTACGTCTCCGTTTGAAAAGATCATGTATCACGTAGTCTACCATCTAAGCAAAGTGTTGCCTCACAGTGCATCTCCTTGTATTGTATTGTATTGCCACACTGAAAAAATAAAAACAAATTTAAGTTTTGATTCAAATGGAAAACGGGTTAATAAGCACATACCAGCCAACGGATATTAATCTTTAGCTCATTTTAGAATTAACCCTTTCTTTTTTTTCAGTATTGATATCTCTCGTTTTTCCTCCCTCACCCTACTGCACGTCACTGAATCCTCTATAAGATGAGCAATATCTAGACTAAGGCTCACTATTGTAAAACTATATATATATACAAAATACTCAGGGATATCAAGTCCAATTGAGCACATCATCAAGTTAGATGACAAGAATGAACGTGCGTGCAGTAGGTGACACAGTTAAATTTTCGTGTACATTGGAATGTAAATGTGGATAGTGGAATGCATACATTTTCTGCGCCATTTGCTCTCGATTTAACCCTTAAACTTTCTTCTTCAAAATGAAAATAGTACATTCTCATCCTCTACCATATTATGCAGCACATGGAATGAACTTTGACTTCATGTATCTTGGAAGAGTTGCTTGTTGCTTGAGCAAAAACAATATAGTAAAGGAAAAGCAGATGGCAATTATTTTTTTTCACTTTAAATTTCACTATATAGTGACTTAAAGGGTTGTGGCTGACACAGGACCCTCGCGGGATAGGAGTCAACTTTACCTTTCATCACATGATTGGGACGATACAGGCTAAAAAGTTGATGGGAGCTCGAGGAAGAAAAAAAACATTGGACAGAGTTTTTTTTCTTTTTAATAATGTAGCTGACCTTCAAAATGGGAGCAGTACAAGAATGAGAGTCATATTGAGAGTGAACATCCACTCCTGTGGCTCCCTCTATGAAGGGGATAAGAAAAATGTGAATAAAAAAATATGCATATAGAGTAATTGATGGTTGTTATTAATAAATTATAAAATAAATGCCCACATTTTTTAAAGGGCCTAAGCCTCAAACAAACATTATCACTAAAAACTGGGAGTGGCTTCAAGCTTCAGCAAAACTAAAGACAAATCACCTGCTCAGTATACCAGAACTCGCCATATTGTCTTGATGCATTAAGTTGAGCTTTCCAGCACTCTACTTTGCCTGCTTGCTCGTGTTCTGACCCAGCCTGTCCCTAACAATCCGCCAGCCCACCGACAAGCCTTGCTTCCCGTGTTCTGACACAGCCTCTCCCCAACCATCTGCCAGGCCGCTGACTATACTAGCAACCCTGTTTTCTGACCCAGCCTGCACCCGGCCATTTGCCAGCCTGTCGGACATCATTGCCTGGCTGTGTACCGCCCCAGCTTGCACCCGACTGCCTGCCGTCAACTCTCACTATCCCACGTGCTGACTTGGCCTGGCTCTGACCTGCCCTCCACAGTAGCTCACCCCCGTCAGCTGCCAAGTCAGCAAGTATTTGCTTGTAAATAAAAAGACAGTAACTCCGCTTACCTGCTCTTGGGTTCGTCCTCTTGTCCTGTGTCCTTCTCTAGTAAGGAATCCTATTTGTGTTCGCCAATCTTTCCTTATAAGGGAATTTCCTTATGTGGGAAACAAGGATACATGTCCTGCGTGAACGCTCAAGTATATTAACAAAATACCATACATGTGTAACATGAGCAATAAAATGGCAAAAATATATTGTCCAAAACCTTTTTATGAACCTAAAACTACAGTATTTAGAACATGCATGTACTGATGCATGTACTGCATATGAATTGGAAAATGCAAAAACTTGGTCCAAAAGATGTTCTGTTTATGACACCAATACATACAGTACTGTACTTAAAAATCTCCTGTTGAATGTCTTACTTGTGTGTCGAGCAAGAAGCAATTTTCTTTATTTTTAATGTTGAGTTTTGACCGTCTTGGTTAAAATGAGTGTATTTTGAATTTTTGTGTTGGATTCATTTCTTGCTTTATGAAAATGTTTGCCTGCATAACATACAGCTGTGTTGCTAATTGCAAGTCACTGTCTCGTTGAATGTCTGCTGATTCTTGTGCGTCGAGCAAGAAGCAATTTCCTCTGAGAAGGTAAAATGCCAGAATACTAAACAAGAATGAATTCCCTGTTTTGCAATGTCTCATAGATTTGAGTCTTTCCGACTCCGAGCATCACCTGAATGTTTTGTTGACCCCATTTCACTCAATCGTATGCATTGCACCGTTACTCTTCCACCATCATTTACGTTCTTTTTCATATGGACACCATAATCTACAGGACATACCTGAATAACATTAAAGTTATTACAGCCAAACTCATGACAATAAAGATTCACTCACTTGTTGCCATCTTGTAGCCGATGATAATAGATTTAAAAAAGGAGGATTGGATACTTCTCCGTATACAGAGCGGGAACTTCCTTGTGTTTGCCTAAAGCGGGCTTCCGAATAGTTTCCACGTTGCGGATACCGTACGTTCAGGTGCAGAGAATCGGTCGTTAATGTAATATAATCGTAGCAAATTCAATGGAGAGGTTTTTTTTCCGGGTGACTGGTATTTTAACTAGTTCAACACAACTAGTTTAACTAGTTTAACACAAACAACTCTAAGGAAAATTAATTTAAACACAAAACATTGAGCATGAGCTGGCATCCCCTTAAGTGGTTCCTTTTTTTGTAGTAGTTTATCAGCATGGCACATCATCTCATTGCACAATTTTCCAACACTTCCTTGCAAAAACAGGTCATCCACCTATGTCTGTGATTTGTACAATTCCATCTTTCATTCAATCATCGAATGGTTTTATATTTTTGCAATGGACTACCTTTTTATTAATGATTTCCCCATCCTAGAATATGTGGTGCCGGTAGAAAGGCCATCTTGTGTATTATGAATCAGTAGGATTAGGTATTCCCCTGCTGTTCGGAGGTCTCTCACTGTAAAGTAGCACTGAAGGTTTGCTGCTAGTATGCTGCACTGGAGCCTTGTGCAAACGTCTTTGATCACGTCTTCACAATGGCAGTCTTGTGTGTGATCCTACTTTAAGCTGGCAGTGCAAATCTTGGACTTGTGTCTGGCTACAGGGAAAAGGCCAGGAAAGAAGATGAGGTTTGAATCAGCACAGATTAGTGCAATGGTAGAGTACAGATGAGATGTATTCACATGGGCAGTGGATATGATTCTGAATTAAATATGTGACATTGTTGCATGCATACTGCAGTTCTTCTGCACAGATGTTCATTGGAAAAGCTGTGCATAATGTCAAAATGTGCAAACATTTTTGTTTGGGAAAGAAAGCTTTGGGGTTGCAGCACAACTGACTGACCTTGAGTGCCTTTCAGGGATGTCATGGCTGCACGTTAATGGAGTAGAGAGATGGACCTGTAAAAGCTTTGTACCCAAGAAGGAATGATACTGCGCATAGAACCGTCACTATGTTGGCGATGTACAGTAAAGCGTTCCCGTTCAAATGCAAAACTTTCATAGAGAGCCTTTACAACACTGTATTGCGCTTCAACCTCCGGAAGACCAAAGCAGCTCACAAAATTCTTTAACAAACATTTTGTCATTTAGACATTTTGTACAGTAAAACCTTGTCACTAATAAATGAAAGTTGTTCTATACTTGGCTGACTGGGTGTAATATTACTTTCCCCCAATTCCGTTTGTCTTCACGGGTGGTGTAGAAGGTGTACAAGGGCGTTCCTCTTTTAGTGATGTAATACAGTAAATACCCTGTGTTTTTCTCTGATGGTGGTGAGATGAGTGGCTGGTAATGGGAGTGCAGCAACAAGCAGCAATTCTCAGAAAAACGGGTCAAGGAAAAAAAATAACATTTAGGGGTGTTTGAGGTAACTAATTAGCATTATAATGTGATTAAAAGCTCCCAAAAGGTGAATTAGCATGATATACCCAATGTTAGTTAAAATTCAAGTTAATTCTTTACATATACCTGCTATAAGTAATTAGTGGTAGAGTATCAAGTGGTTTAAGAATGCTGCATTCATGTAAAAATAGCAAAAAAAAAGGCACAGGTAAACAAATCTGCGTTGATTGGTAGTTTTTGGATAGTGTGTCTCCCATTGGCTGGGTATGGCCACTTTATTTAGCAGTGAGTACTCTTTGCTAGGGGTCAAGGGTGACCAGCAATATGGCCACCTTAATCATGTGTACGGACAATAAGCACGGCCTGCCTTTCAGTTAGTTAATGTTTTAAGAGCTATTTGACCTTATTACATTATTTTAACCTTGAAAGATCAGTAAGTTTTATTCATAAACTCATCAGCCTGCTTTGAATGCAGCTTCCTCTATAAATGTTTGACCCTTGGTCCAATCATGCGTGGCCTTTTAGCTGCTCTGAGAGCAAATAGCTGTGTATCAAGGCACACCCTCAGCTAAGAGGAAAGGACCAGCTGATCTGGTCTAACACACTCTTGGAGTGCACATGATGGACTTGATGTCTTTTTGTTTACTAGGCTTATGCACAGTCAGAAAAGAGTGCATTGCACTGTATGTTTAGATACCATAACAAGACTGCTCCTTATCCATTTTTTGTGTGTATGTCTGGCCAGGTCCAGGATTTTCTTACCCCGGTCAACAGGTATTCTTCCATTGACCTGTGGATTAAGTTTCTCTTTACATATTGTGTCACCTTCCATGATAGTCTGCTCATGTCAAAACCTTAATTTTCCACTCACTGTTGTGCAATCTTTGGGTGACCTCAAAAGTCAACCATTTCACACTGTGCGACTGATTGACATGCACACTCGCTGAAATGATAGAAGATGCAGCATTATTTGGATAGCGATTTCTCCCTGTCAGGCAGAGATACAAACTGTATATTGAGTTTAACCAAACAAATGCCCATTCTGAGCATTCAATTAAAATCTAGTTGAGATTTGAAATTGTTATATGTTTGATGTCCACCTGGTGTATAGCTGCTTATGTAGGCCCTTTGATCTGATAACGTCTTATGTATTTTCCATCTGAGTGATCTAAAATTGAGTGGACATTGTGTTAAAGGCAGGCATATTCCAAAGTCTCCCTACTGTCAACTATCAGTCATCACTTTATAGCTCTGAGGGCTGGAGCATTCAAACAGTAAACATCGCTCATGAATACAAGCAGTACACACATTTATTTTTCTACCAACCTTTGCCATTGCTGTTATGTGTGTAGTAAAATTTAATAGTTGCCAAGGTTTTATATTCAACGAGATTTCAATATGCTCCGATTGCAGATTTTAACTATCATTTACACCACGAGAGCAAATCATTCACGTCCAACCACTAGGCTATGACCCCCACAACACACACATCTGTTGATAATTATAATCCATTACATAACAACCTTGTTCAAGACTTTATTGTAAAATTAATGTTTTTGTAGTATTGTTTGCTTTAGCCTAGTCTATGCAGTAGATCTTGTGTGGCCACTGTATATTTGCTACTGTATGTTTCAATTTCATGAATCAGCTCCTTGCTTGCACTTAAGTGAGTCACCTTTGTCTTTTCTTTTGTTCAGTCCTATCTGAACCCTTTTGCATCAACTTATTGTGTTGTTGTCTTTGTTTGATTCCTCGATGCTACCATTAGGCTTGTTGCCTTTGTGTTACTTTGAACAGAATTTGCAATAAAAGAAAATACAATTACCGTATTTTCTGGACTATAAAGCGCATCGGAATATTTTTTATTTTTTTTGTCATGGATAAGCCGTACTGGACTAAAAGATATACCGCAAAAAGATGGTATATGAAGTTTATAACTTTTTAAAAAAAATTTTTGTAATTGTCTGCCAACATCAACATTCTTTCTTTAACAGACTGAACATGCCTGCATGTTTAGTCCCAACATAGTTATAGAAAATGAATGTATGTATGGATATCTGTTAGTTAAATATCGAAATCAATGCTTAAATAGCATCTTTTTTTGTCTCCCTTTGTTTGATAGTTTATTTTAATGACCATTATAACACATTCTACATAATTTATATAGAATCATAAATACATAAATAAAATCACATATACTGTGTACTGTATTTAAAATTTAAGCATCACAGACGTACCCAAAATGTTATACATCCTCTTTTTTTTTAAAAATATATTGTTTTAACTTTTTTTTAGCACAGCCATTGATTCACATATTTTCAGTTCTACTTGATAGTTGTTCCATAAATTGACACCTCTAAGAGATACACACATTTGCTTGCTGGTGGCTAGCAAAAAAAAAAAAACGAAACCAAAAAATCACAGCTGCATTGGACGATAAGCCACAGGGCTCAAAACATGAGGAAAAAGTCGCGGCTTAAAGTCCAAAAAATACGGTAAATCCCTTAAGTCCCATTCTCTTGCTTGAAAAGCATGGGTTGACTGTACAAACATGCACGTGTGTGTATAGTATTTGCCCTTTTCCTGGTTTCTGTCTTTTGAATGAAATCAAACGTTTGTGATGATCGGTTTGAGGCTTTGATACCACTGTGGAGAAATTTTGGACCACTATTCTTTGCAGAACTGTTTGAACTATATTGGTGGTGTTTTTGGCATGAATTGCCCATTTGATATTACATAACATCATCTCAATAGAATTTCAATCTGGACATTGACTTGGCTACTTCAAAACCTCCATTTTGTTCTTTTTGAGCCATTCTGAGATGGGGTTTTCGAGTTTTGTCCTGCTGCGTGATCCAAGAGTGCTTGAGTCACAAAAAGTTGTCCTGGTCCCCGAGGAAGCAAAGCAGCCCGAGACCATCACACTTCTACCACCATGCTTTACTATTGGCATCATGTTGTGCTTGTCAAATAGTTTCATATTTAAGGCAGATGTAATAGGCTGTAGACCTTCTAAAAAGTTCAATTTTTGACCTTTTCACAGAATGTTTCTCCAAATGTTTTGAACAGCATCAAGTTGCTTTTTGGCAAAATGTGAGACAAACTTTTGTGTTAGTGACAGCTGTGGTTTTTGCTGAGAACCATTCCTATGGATCCAATTTTTAAAGAATAAGATTACTTTTCACCATGACTTCACACCAACATTGTTTAGTTGTATTACATCCCTACTCATTTAGAACAAACATATTGCATGCTCTGAGTTGTTACTTCTGCTTGTCATTACAGAGTTAGAGTCCCGGAGGCAGGCGAAGGTCGAACTGCTGGTAACTTGCAGTCACTCTAACCTCTTTGTATTGATCTGTGTTTTACACTTCTCAGCTCAGTTCATTAAATTGTCCTGCATTTAGCCAGCGATGCCTTCCAGTCATTTTTTTTAAGTGCAGACTTGCACAGAATTGTACCTATGTGCTTTGCATTTGATTTAGGGGGAGCAAATGAGAGAGTTACTCATGATTAAATTCACAGCGGGCTGTACTGAATTGCAATTTGTTTATGAGGTTAGATGAAAAATCTTGAGGCAAATGTTTCGAAATAAATGGGGTCTAATTACACAAGCAATGGAATAAGTTATCCATCTAACACAAGTCAAGGCAGTGCAATGAACCCTAGAGCTTATCCTGTATGCTGTTTACCATGTTGTGCATTAGTGTTCATTAATAATCAATATACAATGTATTTTACACTTTCTTCCCATACACAATGTACAATATTTTAATGTAGGATGGCAATGAGGTCACAATTAAGCACCAAGACTGAAAATGTAATGTAGTAAAGTATTTGCTTGGCAAGAGTATTCATGCTAAGCCTTTATGATTTTTTTTGCGTTTTCAACGAAGTTATTTTATTGTTGAACAGGAAAAATGATTTCCTAGAGTTAGAGAACTTTCTTAAGAATTTCCTTGGGCTTGCCTCTTTTGAACCTGCAGTAATTGGTGATACATAAATCAACAAACCCTCTGAGGATGTGAACCTGATCACTGAATCATTTAAATCCCAATTTGTATGTTCAGTAACAATGTTTTTCACGCATATGTATAGCTGAAAAGCATCTTTGCTGGTGTTAATTTACTTTGTAGAAGCACATTTCATTGCCCAGCAGCTGGAAATTTCCTGTGCTGCTGCCACCGTCGTGCAGGGAGGACATTTCTTTGTAGCAGCTGCCAGGGTAATTAGTTCCTCGATGAATTATGCAACAGCAAAAGTGTCAAGTAGTCTTAAAATCAGGCAGGTAGAGAGAAAGAGTATAGAAGAGAGCTGTCACACAAAGCTCATAAAACTTTGAAATACAGCAAACAATTCCACCATTTTGGAAAGCCTTCAATGGGCCAGTGGAGCAAGACAGCATTAAATAGCTGCTTGTTTGTTACTACCCAGGATAGACAAATGCATTTCTTTCGGTAAACTAGTTATGCTACGCTCAAAACAGACGCTCGACTCAAGTGTCGAGTACTAACCGTAGAAGTATCACAACACATGGTTCCGTTGAGCCATTGTACCCGGCATAACAGAGTGATGCCCCGCTTGAAGCAGACATTAGACACCTGCCGAGTGGTCGCGGCAAAATGATCACAATCCGTTGTTCCGATCCAACGTTGTATCCGATGGAAGATAAACCGACAGTGGAAAGGAGGCGTTGTTACGTCCCGCACTTGTGGTCTGTGAATGGAAGGGAGGCGCTGGTACGTCCCACACTTGTGGCCAGAGAACGTCGGCGTTTGAACGGCAGGTAGTTTAGAGCGGGAGCAAGGGGTAGTCAATTGGACTCAGTATATTGTTGCACAAGCATTTCACTTTTTCTCTTTTTTTTAATTGCACAACTTCACTTTTTTTCACTTTTGACACTTTGTGTCAAACGCAAAATTGTTTTATTCAGCAGATGTCACCATACTTAATTGTGTCAAATGCTTTGAACCAATGACCCACTTCAACACAACTATTTCATATTGATGGACTGCTTCAGGAACCAACGTCGTGGCTCACAACACTGATTCGTGTGAACTGCTTCCAGATACTGACCCATTTCAAAACAATGAGTTCAGACACATTCAGCGGTTCAAGAAGCTTTCTCCGTCACTATTGTAAACAGTTCATAGTGAACCCCGAAACATCTCATAAGGGTCAAAAATGGAATGATAACCATAAAACAAGAAGCTATACTTCAACGCTGGGAAGGTTGTGGTCCCTAAATACAACACAAATAATACAATCTATTCATAATTATAGAAGGCAATATTCATTGAAACAATTTCTATAAAACAACACTCTCGTAACATGATTCACTGATTGGAGTTATACTCTAAAGTGGTAAATTTCTCATTTATGGTGTTATTGTGTTTTATTTCAAGAATATTAAGAGTGACAGTTCCTCCAACGCAGCTTCTCTCAAGTGGATCTGATTCAATTTTTGGTTGCAACTGATACTGTTTGTATGGATAATTTCATATCACTTCAATGGCCACATAGGCGGTTAACCAGCTGGAAGTCTACTGTAATCTTGTTATCGTCATTCCGACTGCCCTCCCGAGGAAAACAACAGGATATTGCAACCTCTGGTTTGCCACGGCAGACTGCTGCTGATTCCTGTTTACATTTGCCACTCGCAGCATGTGAATGCTTGTAGTCTTGGTGGGAAAGGTAAGAACAAAAAAAATAAAATATATATATATATATATATATATATATATATATATATATATATATATATATATATATATATATATATATATATATATATATATATATGCATAGTGCTCATTTTACCGCGAAAATGTTGGTTCCCCTGGACTGGCAATATTAATAAACCATGGGTCCCGACAGAAATGTATGGAATCCCAAAAATTGCACATTAAAAAGAAAAAATTAAGTCCAAGGTTCAAACTACATTTACAAGACATGGGCAAAAACCAACAACAGATATTAACAAATGTTAAAGTAAATATATGTATATGGCCCATGACTTGATAGAGATGATAGAGTAAAATGTTTTTCCTCCTGAAGGTAGACCTTTTCAGAACCACTGCACTATCCAAAGCAGGACTGTCGAACTTGTTTAAGCCTGCGGCTGCATGGAGTAAAATCTATTCCAAAGTGGGCGGGACGGATAAAATCATGGTATACATTTATATAACTTTAAAACAAAATTTCAAATTTATTTTTCATTTTTAAAACTGTCCAAAATAAAGCAAGTGCAATATTGCTGTGAATCATAAACTATTAATATTACTATTAATCATGTAACATTATAAGTTTTCATTTATTAAAAAAAAACTCAGCTCATTTTTGTACTTCACAAAAATGTCTCGTGTGCCGCCACGCGTGTATAACGCGTGTCGCCACGCGTGTATAACGCGTGTCGCCATTGCATCATGCAATGACAAACTGTGTACGGGCCCATATTTTTGTTAGGGCAATCGACCCATAAAAAGTGCCTTCAAGCACTTTCACGTAGAACGTGACGTAATTTGACACTCACTGCAAGAAGGCGGTGCTATATTGAGCCACTATTTTTAACAGATGGAAGTAGTGCAATAAAGTTATTTAAAAAAAAACAAACATGTTGCTCAACCAGCTAACATTAGTTTATGGGCATAGCGTACATTGAAGCCAGACTCGCGGATGCTTTTTTATTTATTTAATTATTTATTTATTTTTAAAACCCGCAATGGCTGAAGAAGAGCAAAACAGAAATTCAGGCCGACGCGACTTTCAGCATTGGCATCCATGTCAATAACAAAGGATTTATTATTGGAAATGAAACGTGAAGACAAACTCTACAAGCAAGTCGTGAAAGTCTTTCTGACGAAAAACAAAGATGAATGGATTTTGAATTGAAACAACTTCGGGACAGCCGTTTTGGTTGAGTTGATTTGTTTTTGTCCTCTTATGTCATTCATACTCAATTGTCATGTTTGGTTGGCTTTTGTTGTTGTGGAGTTTTGTTCATGTTTCTGTTCGATTCGTGTCGGCGATTTCGTCCACTTGTCTGGTGATAATTTGTCCATCCAGTTTTGCTCCTGTTCGGCCCTGCCTCATTTCCATATTAAAACTTCCTTTTTGAGCCACATATATGCTATCTCAGTTTTCTTGCATTTTTTGGGTCTCGTTCCTTCCTCTTCCCAACTCAACTCACCATGCCCATGCAGACGCGACACTTATTTGACTAAACTGCTCTTTATTATTATCATGTGCAATAATATACCTCACCGTGCAGTACATGTGAAATAATCTATCTACCCAATGCAGTGTAATTATTTCGTATATACAGTATAGTGCATCCTTCTTATTATATTGTATTTTTTTATTTATTTATTTTTTAGGAACATGTATATAGTCTGTGTGTAATCTTTCCTATCTGGCATGTCACTTGTTTTATCCGTAATGCCGTTGCCAATGCAATTTCCCCACCATGGGACATATAAAGGATTCTCTTATCTTATTTGTAATTTAGCGTACAATCTTGTTAAAGCTAACTTGAAATTATTATTACTTATTCTATGCTTTGGAACGTAGAATGAAAGTTTTAATTGCTGATGCAGGTTTATTGATGTTTAAATGCTCTGAAAAATAGATAGCGTAGCCCAGTAATGCGTGTCCAGTCACTGAAGGCCTAAATGTGAAATGCACGGACCGCCACTGAATCGCTGTATATTCACACAGACACATATTGTATTTGTATATCTATGACTCAGACAGTCTGAGTATTCTAGACTATAAATTACTTAAAGAGCTTTCTGTATGAATAAAAAAGTAATACAAATTTAAAAAGTAAGATCAAACACCCCTCTATCAAACAATGGGTTGCTGAAGATTTTGTTGAATAAAGTTTTGCAAACAATGAACTGTGATGGCCTGGCATAGCAAAACTGTTCTATTTGAGATTTTAACTGATAGTTTTAGACTGTTGTATTGACGTATGCTTAGTAATTTCACTATAAGTTAATTTGAAGTTGTTCAAGTGATTGAATCAGTAAAGTATCCTACTCTCAGTGGGACCGTGTCTTGTCAAAAGTGCTGTTTGTGTCCTCTGTCAGAAAGTAAGTGAAGTCTTTCTGAACATGCAGCACTGTCACATTGTGACTGTCAGTCACCTTCAAAGGGGATATGCGGAACCACTGCAGTGTGAAGAGGTGCACTGAGGAGACATTTGAACATTACTGCAGCTCCCCTTTACATAACTATCCTCCCTGTCCTTTTGGAATGTCTCAACCAGTAAAACGCAAACCATGTGATGAAATTAGAAGATCTCAAATAGAAGTGACCGGGATATTCTCATAAGATTGCTCAAACTTTTTTTTTTTTTACGTTGGTCCTGTCTATCCTGGGTTGACTTTGAAAGCGTTGCACATCATGCAGCAGCCTTTAGAATTAAGGACATTACTGTACTTGCAAATGGTATGGCACATCAACTCATCACATTTTGTGGGATTGTTTGTCAACAATGGCAGCTGTAAAAGAGGTCAGGAGTTTTCATTAAAAATAGACCACAATTCAGAAATGAAATTGACAACATAGACATGGGCAGTAAATTTTTATTATCATTTTTTTAAACTTTATCAGTTATATTATCATTCTTCTCCTTATGCCGGCAAGAGACCGTTTCTGCCTGCAAGATATCTCAATGTAGCCAGCATGATTGATTCTAAATGCATTTATGTTAAATATTAAATGCAAATTTCCAGCAAAAGGTTTTCCTTCAATACAATAAGAAGCATGTAAACATTTTCCCAGAAAGCATATAAAAACAGACTATTATGAATACAGTTTATGTTGATACCATTATAATATGCACCAGAATAACAGCCTTTCTTGTGTATTTTACTAGCCGTTGACAGAATATTTTGTCCACATTTTATAGAACATTAAAGAGCAATCTTGTCAACTGGTTTATGTTGTGTTCGCCCTCCTTAAAATGATTTTGGAGTAAAGATTGATCATCAATGCTTATCAAGTTGTATAACCGTGTGTGTAAGAAAGCATTATTTTTCTATGATTGCCATTCACGCCACATTGATGACAAGTAAACAGTGCTTTTCATTTGCCATGTTTGTGTTGATCCCGCCGAAAAAAAGAACGTGAATCAAAAAAAAAAAAAGAATACTGTGATGTTCGCTTTGAATGGTGCTCATGTTGTGAGGTAAAGATGATCATCATCATTTTCACGGCCTTGCTTCCGGGAGTAATATCAAAATAAAAGTGTCCCAATGCCATTTGTTTCATACATGACTCGATATCCTTAGTTCTATTTCGAAGCATTGTCTGGCCACCTTACTATGTGTGGCTGCTTGACGAAATTAGAGTAACTTCTGGGCCAACAAGCTTAAAAAAAAAAAAAAAAAATACATACTTGTCCCATAGTTACTGCCTGGTAGATGCGCCTATCCTGCCTAGGTCATTTTACTCTTCCCTGTCTGAAAGGAGAAGCGATGAGTAATGCAAGCCGAAGTAAGGTGAGTGAATCAGATTCAGTCTCTCACTGCAGTTGGACGAATCTGAACGCATAAGTGACAAAGCCCAGTATTTTCATTCATATGGTGTTTACTCAACTGTGATAATATTAAACAATGTTTGGTGATATCACTGTGAAAGAGGAGATACTAATTTAATATATTTTGGTGTATTTGCATCACTGGTTATTGGAATATCAACAACAGCTCCTTACAAAGCCTCTGAGATCTATATCGTTGGAGGTGGGCTGAGGGAAAAGTAGATCTCAGGTTAAAAATGTTTCAGCACCCCTGGTCTGCAGGCTCTCGTTAGTCGGGAAAAAATGCCTTCAAAAAAAGTGCAATCTTTAGTCCTGGAAAAAAAGTAAACTCTGCCGTTTTTTTAAGTATCAGTGACAAGTCAAATAATACATAATCAGGTAACAATGAGCCTGAAAGTAAAGAAGCAAAAACAAAATGGTTTCATAGCTCGAGAAAAGGTACAAAATAGACATGTTGAAACTAAACAAATGAACATTCAAAGTAAAGAGTATTTTTCTTTCCAAATGGACAAAAAGTTATTTTAGCGTTTGCAATATTGAGAAGATGATGGATGCTACGTGTCAATTCACTTTATTATTTGAAAATAAATTGCAATGACATTTGTTAATGTCTGTTGTTGGTTTTTGTTCATGTTTTGTGAATGTATCTTTGACCCTTAGATTTACTTTGTCCTTTTTATTGCACAATTTTGGGACTCCAAACATTCCTGTTGGGAACCATAGCTTTTTAGTATTGCGAGTCCTTGGGACCCAACAGTTTCCAGAGCTAAAATGAGCATTGAGTATTACACACACAGTCCCCCCGCCTGTCCTTTAAAAAAAAAAAAAAAAAAATGCTTTAGCACTCAAAAAAAATACAAAACCAAACTCCCCCTTCTTTGCTCAAACAGTACAGGTGAACAGTATTCTCATTTAACATAAGTATATTTATGATTTCATTTCCATGCATGCTACCAATTTGAACACATGAAATATTTACAAAATATATTCATCCAGAATCTGGAAATAGCATTTGCTCTAACCATTGAATAGCTCAATTGCTTGTCATACTTAATAGCGAATTGTGAAACACTTGCTTTTGGTCTTACCAATTTGTTTTCTTCTCATTGATTTATCAGCTTGTGTAGGTTCAATTGCAAGTGAAATGTCTAACAAATTAAATATAAATAATTAACTGTTCCACTGTGGAAAATGGCAAAATAGTCAGTTGTCAGTGACTCATTGGAAAATGAGTTAATTCGTGTGGTATATAGTTGGACATATGGAATTATTCGTAGGATAAATACTTAACGTTCTCACTCACATTTACACATGACAATTCATATCTTAGACAAGGTAAAACCTTATATAGCAATTCTATACCAGAGCACATCTAAATACTCGCTCAAGGACACCTTTATAAATTTTCTTAAAAGCCATGATCTCTGTGAAACTCCTAAGCTCAGTTGTCAGTTGGAAACCAAAACTTTTTAATTTAAACACTATAATCACTTTATTCTATTGACATATTCAAAATAATTTAAAACTAACTAAACTTCAGCTGTACTACATATGAATGTTATCAAATTATTTTTGTAAATGATTTTTTTTTCTGCTGCCAATGTCATGACTACAATAAGCGTCACAGCGAATGACTTTACAGACACTAAACCCAATAACAAAATAAGTTCCTTTCAGAACAAATTGGAAAAAGCCTTCAATGTTCCCAGCTGCTGCGACTGAATAAAGAAAAACCCAGCCTGAGAAAATATGTGGCAAACCACAACCATTCAAGGTTTCAGGCTGACAGCGACAATATTTAAACTTTCATGGCCATTGTGTACTGGCGAGTTTGCTGAATGTAGTGCTGCCAAAAACACCAGCATCATTTACTGCAGTAGCATGGCTCAGGTAATGTATCTCAGGTCAGGGTGATGTGGTCGATACCTCTGCGGCTCCACCGTGCCAACCCCACCCTGCCGTTGAGATATGGCCTGACATTTCGGAAGGGATCATTTTCTTGAGGTATTTTCTACATAGGAAAATGTATGACGTGCTAGCATTTAGGCTGATGTAATTCAGCTGATGCAATCTGTCTCTTTGGTTTCATTCACTCTTGTTATATTGAAATAACGTGATTATTTCGATATAATTGTACCACATCTCTGAGTATGCCCACTGTAAATATCACCACACTGTAGAAGATTTTATAGTGTTGAGGAAGAGCTCATTTTCATAAAATGTGACAAAAAGCAGCAGTGGAAGTCTGATATAAAAACTCTAAAGGCTAAATTATGATGGAATGATCGCTGTGAACATAACTTGAAAGAACAATATGAATAAACAAATTCATGACATGTTCAATATTTTTCAACGGCACAATCATAGGAAATCTGTTTGATGAAAGTACTGCTTAGACATGCATGCATCTCACATGTGCATGCATGAGCACAATTAGATTTCATCCACAGTGTTATATTTACATCCTATTGTGCATGTGCGCTAAGCTGATTGAATTAATCTCCACAGTTCCATAGTTTGAGCACCCAACATGGGTAAACTCTGGCAGCCCTCAACCATGATGCTCTCATTTAGCAATCATGTAAACAAGATTACCTGCTTGCTTAGTCTTTGTTGGGCAGGCTTTCCGGTCTTTTCCAATGATTCATTCAGAGATCTCACTCAGTGAGTGGGCTGAGTTCCAGAAAAGCCTGAATGACATTGTTCATCTAAGCTTGGGTTTGGAGATGCACAATGGAGCTCTACCATAAGGGTACATGGCAGAAATGATGCCGTTGTTGCTAATGCTGCAGAGTGTAAGACACTTCACATTCACATCCAATTACAGTCTACTTTCAGTTTTGTTTTTACAGGAGCAAGTATGTTGTTTGGTATCCTGATGAGGTTGTCACAATGCATAACGAAACGGCAAGTTCTTTAGAAAATTTAGTTAGAGGGATGGCATGTTGTTATGGTGATGGGGATCAGGGCTTCAATCTGGTAGACTCACACACACCTACATACCAGCGCATCTTCAATGTCGTGCAGGTGCAAGCCCAGTTTTACGTGTTTGGAGAATTTGGTAGAGCGCATTGCGCTTTTCTGGGCTGCTCCCCTAGCTCATCTTACGTTTTAGTAACAAAGAGTGGGCTGCGTGATGCTTAAAAACTGATGCATCCTAAATTTTGTGATGGCACAGGTCCAACCTGTCGTGTATGGGATTTTGGCAGACCCAGCTTTGCCTCAATAGGCACATCTTGGAATTTTGCAACCAAGTAGATCGAAATTTAGACCCCTAAAAAGCAGGTCTATTTCAAAGAAAGGTGGCATAATGCAAACTTGCTGGATTTGATGGGGGCGTGCAGGAAGGCAGATTCATCTCAGGGGATGTGTTGGTCATTCGTGTATGTGTGCGTGTATATATATATATATATATATATATATATATATATATATATATATATATATATATATATATATATATATATATATATATATATATATATATATAATCTCCAAACCTGTGCCTGAGCACCAAAAGAGCCCTCAATGTCTAAACTATTCTAAAGCTAATACTATCTGGAGATGCAGAACTCTGGATCCTTTTCCATCTAGTGCGTCCACCTGTTAACCTGCTTCTCTTGTGTTGGCCAGTGACCAAAAAATTCCCAAATTTTTGTTTGATTCATTTATTTATTTTTTCTTCTTTTAAAAAATTTAACATTTTAAACTTATGAATTGAACGCCATGGACTCTGTAAGACAGACTCATGTACAACATCAATCTTCTGTGGAGTATGAGCACTTCTTGGTCTTTAGGCCAGATGCAGACTCTTCAAAATTATTAACCCAACATTTTATTTCATGTTTTATTTCATTTAAAAACATTTTTTAACCTTTTATTGCATCTTTTGATGGAAGAGCACCAATGCGTCCTAATTTGTAAAAACACCGGATTTCCCTCTGCGCAGCTGTCAAACAGTCACCGTTTTTATAAAACATTTTTATGGCTAATGCATGCTTTTGTCCGTTCCACTAATTCATGACTAGTAGAATGGCATAATACTTACTTGTTCTCTGTCTCGCAGTGTTGCCACTTGCTCATGTCTAGCAATACGCAATTCAAAAATTCCCGTCGTTTTGTTTCACACTGTATATTGTTCAGGGAGACAAAATCTTTCAGTTGCTGGATGACCCAACTTTTACCCATTTTATGTTCTTCAAACGCATTGAAGACATGTCAAGATAAATACCAAAAAAAACAAAACAAAAACAAAATCAAAGCCTTAGCTTTAAACACCTATATTTCAAGATTCACTCAGTAACAATACGTACTTCTTGGGCAGAGTGAAGCCACTAATCCAACCGATCCATTGGCTGGTGCAGTTGAATATACTGGAGAGCCAGAGGTCAAAGTGGTGTTACACTTTTAGTCTTTTTCACCTTTCTCATCAGACAAGGGATTTTCCATCATCAGCTGCGAGCCATTAAGGCTTCTCTTGCCTAATGGACTTGTCAGGGATCCATAGGCAGACTGAAGATAGATGGGAAATACTAAAAGTGATGATGCTTTGCTGTATGAAGACTGCATAGGGGTTAGGAGGTTGTCCTTAGATCACATTGATTCCCCTGTCAAATAGTGGATTCTAATCTCCTCTCTAACAACAAATTACACCCCCATCAAAACAATACCATTGAATGGCATGTTCGGCAAACCACTTAATCTATGATTTCATGCCTAAGAAGTGCAGAGCATAGGTCTGTATGCATACAGTACTATATGTGGGAACTTCATTGACAAACCCATGTTATTAAAAAAGAAAAAAAATATATGACACACACGCACCTATACACACACATACACACACTCGTTAAAGGTCACGCTTAAGCCTGCAATTGATCAAATATAGCACGGACATATCTCAACCATAGAGAACTTTGTCTAACAAATTAAATGAAATGTTTCTGTAAATGGTGCAAAATGCAGTTGCAAAATGCAAAGTGCAACTGTGGTATGGAATATCCTGGTAATTGAAAATATAAGTTATAGCGTTCTTGCTTCCTTTGGGTGCTCAGAATAGTTTAATCAAAAGAATCTCATTTTGGAAGAAGGGGACAGTTCCAATCTAATAGATAAATTGGTTACTTCAACAACTTGCCAACTTGGTACTACCAAAAGGCGGACACATGACATTCTATGTAAATCGAAAAAGATCTTTCTCCAACGTCACATTCGTCATTCTACCACGGAAAGGAGCAGAGGAGGAAGACCAGAGGAGCCCATAGTTAGATTAATATCACAGACTCTATCACAGGTTTAATCAATATCTACTTCTGTGAAGATCTTACAAAATGTTTAAAAAAATCTAATCTGGGACACAAACATGCACATTTATGTAATATTTTTTTTTGAAACCAGGCATGTGTATGTATATCTATAGGTATGTATATGTATGTATTTATAGTGCATTTTACTGCTTAATTCAAAGTTGAAAGGGTTAGCCATGGTTCCCGAGATTGCTAGTGATGTTAAAAAGAGAAGTAAGAAGATGATTTATATGGAAATGATGCTTTAGATAACCCTTATAAGGGAATATAGGCATAACAAGCACCACTCAAAGGTGAATAAATCCTTTCTATATTTTTTATTTATGATGTTTCGGATCGAACGTATATTATATATAAGTAGCACTTACTACACTATTTTGGTACCAATTTTTAATGTGTATGTACAATTTTTATGTTTTTACCTGGGATTTTAAACGCATTAGCTATTTAACATAGGTTTCGATTGCCCGCCATACGGTGAATTCGTCTTACGAGCCCAACCGCGGAACGGAGTAATCGCGTAACACGGGAGCCTACTGTTTGCATGTGTGTGTGGGTGTATATATATATATATATATATATATATATCTATATCTATATATATATATCTATATATATATATATATATATATATATATATATATATATATATATATATATATATATATATATATATATATATATATATTTTTTTTTTTTTTTAATTTCAAGCTTATCATCCAAAAATACATTACCATAAGTATTAACAAAGGGAATTGATATGGTACTGTCCAACAAAACACATTTAGCTCTAATAGAAAACTGTGGAAACATTTACTTTTAATTAAAAATGGTAAATATAGCTGGCCAAAAAAGGCTAAGACACACCTGCACATGCACACACGCACGCACACACACGCACACACGCACACACACGCACGCACGCGCATGAAACACACACACTCACTAACTAAAACTATGAAGGTGGACTATGACTAATTATTTCATAAATATTTCACAACGGCCAACTGGTGAAACATTTACAAGTGGTAAAGCATATGGGATATGTGAAAAACGATTATTTTAATGTCTCCCAAATGCCTCAGTATCTATTTCAAGAGGCGACAAACTAATCTGTATCCATCTTTTCCACATTAAGTGATGCACCATGAAAATAAAGCTGTCATTACTGCAACAAATAGCAGGGCCTAACTCGTTTAGGTGAGCAAGCGCTATCGTATTAATCATTATTACAGCAGACGTGGAATGAGAGAGCTAAACAATGTAGCTTGCGGCAGCATTCTAATGACTCGATTAAAAAAGCTGTTGCTGGACAAAGCTTATATAGTTGTCATGCAATCAATCCAACAGTTTGTCGTAAGATTTGCATGCAGGCATTGTACATTGTGCATTGTACGCATTTACGGTATGTCTCATGTTATTGGAGCAGATAATACCCTAATGCAGATAATACACTAATGCAGTTCTTCTCAAATAATGTGTGGGAAGGGGACGCGTTGTGATGCCATGGGTGACACAGATGACCACTGCAAAAAGGCTTTGTATTGCATTTTTCTTTAGGCATTTGATGCACTCGGTTATTTTTTCAGTTGGAGAAAAACTGTAAAAAAAAAAAAAAAATAAAAAAGTAGTTAACAGTTGTTGATAGTTTATTTTTATTGCTTTTTGTATTCTTTTTTCTACAGATTTAGGTATACTTATACAACTTCTATCAGTAATAATCTTATTTAGAGTCGATGTGGGGAGAGAGGGGTGTGAAAGGTTTACTCTTTCCTGGCGGGATTTTGCAAGAAATAATTGAGAAGCACATGTATGTCAGCTCTTTGTGAAGAGTTGTTGCCAGAATGCCATTATATAATGCCATGACTTTGTCAATGAAGAATGATGAGCAGTGGTTTAGTTTGAAACAAAATTGCCTCAATTTGCGGCTTAATAAGATTATTAACAGGCTGTTAGACTCCTTCAGAATCCACGTTAGGAGGGATTGTTATTGCAGTTCATCAGGTGGACAGTCCTGTAAAGCAACAATTTGGGGGGGGTGCAAACCACTGAAGCTTCAAAAAGTGAAGCGTGAAGTGGTGAGCGACAGATTACCTCTGTGCATGTTAATCAAAACTTCGCCTCATGTATTCAATGAACTATTATTAAAGTGAGTTGTTTTAGCTGCTCTTACACAAGATTTATTGTCCTTTCTGTACTCACACATGATTTCCCTCAGCCTCCTCCACTTGACGTCACCTTGCAATATTAAAATGATTTTTGAGACATATTTCAGGTTGTTTGGGATAATTGTATCACACAAGTAAGACCAGAACCCCTGCAAAAATACATACATGAACAACAGAACAATTGGAAAAATAGCATCTTCAAAGTAGAAAATTGCCATATATAGTAAGCAGGTGCTTTCCATCCCGCCTCTCTACCGTTTGCCCTCATTAGGATCGCATGTGAGCTGGAGCCTGTCCCAGATGACATTGGACCTTAGGCGGAGTACACCAAGAGATGGTTGACTGCCAATCGCAGTACACATCCTCTGTAGTCCAGGGATTTCAAATGTTTTCAAACCTGAGAGCTGCATCTTGATTATTGATGCATGCCAAGGGCAATGAGTTTGATACACGCTTGCTCAAATTATCTTCAGTTATTACTGGTAATTGTGGTCAAGAGGTCAAGATTGTCACCTACCATTCAGCACCAAATATCTTCTGGACGTCCATCTTAGACTTGATTTAGTGAAGCTCGACTATCCATTGGTTAAAACAACTGATTTTGAACACAAGGTGCATGATAACATTAGGTTGATTCCCTAGACAGGACCTTTCAGGTCAACACTGTCTACACTAGTGGTTGGGGAACCAGGACGCACTGGTGAGAAGTGGGCTACAGGAACAAGAATACCAAGGATTCATGATTTAAGGTAACTTGAAAATGACAGTTTAATAAAAATCACAAAGTCAGTCCAAGGTTCAAACTGCATTTACAAGACGTGATCAAAAATCAACATCAGAAATTAACAAATGTCACAGAAACATTTGTTAAAAAAGAATGAACTTGAATGTAATCAAAAAAAAAGATGCGTCCGAGTGACGCACATTGATTCGAAAGTATGCGCCCCCTGGCATAAGTTTTGCATCGCCGACGTGGGGACGCAGGCAAAATGGAGCGCTGTACATTTACTTCAAGTAAATACCTGCGATTAAATGCTTTCACTTGAGGAATATTAAAAATGTATTTGTGATTGATTGTATATCTAATAACAAGAAAATATGAAAACATGTCAAAGATGAGATTTATTCTTTGTTGAGAATTCTTTAGTTTATAATGTTTAGTTCTTTCTTATAGTGAAATGTGTGCTTATAATATGGAGGTCTATTTCTCTTTCGTATTTACGTACACCGTTGTCATTCACCTCCTAGCGTTGCTGTAGTCATTGACAATGTGAGCACGCATTTCAATTTATTCCAATTCTTTTTGATGGTTCGTGTTGTCGTCCGTGTTGTATTGTTGCTATTGCCAAATTGTTGGTGCGTCTTATACACTGTAACATATACAGTACAATAATTTGACCCTAAAATCCAGGGTGCATCCTACATTTAGGAAATTACAATACATAACTTTCGCTTTTCAACCAGATTCAGCCATTTTTTGGACGCACACAAGTGACCTGTTCTCAAATGATTTGTTTTTATTCTTTTACCAATTTTTACCGTGTCAGCCATAGATATATTTGACTTAAGACTCCTCTTTCAGTGACATTAAATAGTTTGAAGCCAGGTTTAATTTCTAAATATTTTCTCTAATAAAGTCCTTCAGATGAATGTCTTACTTCAGTGTGATCTAGTTGACTCGTGTAATACACAGCGATACTCTATCATCAAAGCCCGCTTGGATGAGATTCAAAGGGAAATGCAGACAATCTGCACACCCTCCATCTAACCCTTGGGAAGCAAAGTCAGATGGGAGAGAATTTCAGCGGTGTCTTTGAAGCACAAGTAAATGAGGCTCTTTTGCTCATCTGGGGAATGAAAAAAATGAGTGAGCGGATACCTGCAGATGGATCATTTGGTAGCAAGGACAAGTGCCAAGTCACTGTAGCAGCTCCTTGATCCAAACATCTAAACATTCAAAGACGAGTGTTTAGGTTATTACGTGAGTGATATGTGTATAGTAACGTCAATAGTGGAGAATGAACTAACATTCATTCTTCATCTCGTGTGTTTACGTTGCCGAGTTGTAGGCTGTTCTCACTCGTCGACAGTTTTAGGATTATGACTCAATATGAGACTTTACATTGTTGTATTGTAGGCCTACTGTATGTTGTTTTTATTTTCTTGTTTTAGTTCATATTATTTGTATGTATGTACATATCATTCAATATTTTGTTTACTCTGTAAATTTGTGTTAACTTACTGTATTTACTGTCTGTTAATGCCTGACCTATTCGACATTATTATTATTGTACACAGCAGTCACTGTTTGAAAGTGCTATATAAATAAAGTTGAGTTCAACGGTTAATCTAAAGGCTGGTGAGTGTAATCATTTAAATGTACATCTGTACCTGTCCAAGTCTTTGTGAGGTCATCAAACTCTGAATCATTTGACCTTCTTAAAGGAAGTATGTATAATTTTCCACATGCACCCGTGGGGGCTTTACATGAATTACGATAAATACAGCAATACACACTCCTCCTCCGGTTGTCCGTAGCTGTAACAGACATTGCGACCTACGGAGGACCGCCACCTCCCATGTTATGTCATTTAATAACATGACCCACAATTATATTTAAAATATCCTGTTGTTCGTTAAGAACACATTTATTTTAAAATTTCTGAAATTTATAATCATTTAATTTAGTCATGTTTAAAGAAAAATGGTCTAAATCGTACGTTTTTCACTTGGAGTTCAAAGTTCCAATGGTGAGTAAATGATCAAACACGATACTGTCTCAACGTTTCGATTGCAGTTACATTTTTTCGGATGAATAATTTACTTGAACTCAGCCGTTATTCAAGGAAAATGGTGTGTGTGTGTGTGTGTGTGTGTGTGTTTTCTTTCTTTTTTTTTAATTATTTAACTTGTTAGTGGTGTTACCAACAAAACACAGACAGCTTTCTGGTTTAATGAGCCAATGCACAAACATTGATCATCTCAAATGCAATAATTTGGTGTGTTCAGATGAAGGGGGCGATAAATAAATTATATATATATATATATATATATATATATATATATATATATATATATATATATATATATATATATATTGGTATATATAAAAGCATGAGCAAATGAAAAAAAATCTGTTAAAAAATAAGTTTAGACTAGCTTAGTCAAACCATCATTGTCTAAGCTAAAACCTTTCAATGTAATATATGAATCTATTCGATGTCGAAGCAGTTATTACTTTCCTCAACCATCTGTTTTGATTAGCCTTTTCTAATGCACCAATCATGAAGGCTTCCTCGTTATACCCGACAACGAGTTGTCCTCTTTCTAATCTTCATCCATGTGACATTTGGTGTAATTAATTCTAGTTGAACCTTCTATTTCTGGCAGTGCTGTCTCTAATGACAGGAGGTTGGTGCAGCAGTTACACCACCTCACAACGCCTCATTTTCACAAGGAACACAGCAAACAATGTGCTTGACAACAATTGGGAATTGGCGGATATGTTTCAAAATAAACATTGATTGAAGCTACTTGTAACAACTTCATGAGACATGTGTGCAGTCCAGGAATTAAAAATATACAATAAAATGAACCATTGTAAAAGTGAGCGGTACGAACTGCACATGGTCATACTAGAAGGAGTTCTTCTTAATTATGAATTAATTTCTCAAACTCAAGCCTGCTTCATGGAACCCACTGGGCTTGCTCAAGCACTAAAATACTTTACACTACTCTTGAACTGTAGTCTCAACTTTAATAGGACAGTGTTTCTGCACCCTGATAATGCTCATCCTTGGGTAGTTTCCAGGAAAAGTTAGGGAACATAATTAATTGGGGTTCTAACCTCTTTCACAATCAGACATGTTGGGGGGTATTTTAAATGCAGTCAATTAGAAGCTATGCAGCGCTATCGTCAACCAACAATGAACCTATGACAGGTATAAAGCATAATAAGGCATAATAAGAACAGGAAGAACACACACATGCAACTGAAATTAGCGCAGTCAGAAGATATGATAAGCACTTTTAAATCCATAAAGAACATAATGCATGCCTCTGTTGCAAAAATAACTTTGTCTTCTGTATCTTGGCATATTCAATCATTCGCTTTAATAAGAGAGAGGAAAGCTGTTGCCAACTCTGCAGAGGACTGCTCAGGGTCTGTGAAACTGAAAACAGTTTTTGAAAATATCAGCAGCGCATCATACATGTTATCGTTAAATTACACATAGCGGTGACATATTTTCTAAAGTGGGGTCTTCATTTAATTGACAATCATCATGATCTAATAATTTGCTTTCCCATTTAGCGAAATTAACAATTAATAGCACCTGCTTTACGAAACAAATTATATGAAACCAGATCAGTGACAATGATGTCTACGTATGATTACCACATAATTGCCAAATGTTCAGTCATTCACTCTAATCATTTCTATGCTGCTCATATCCAATAGAATTAGGAGATTTTTATGCTTCACTTTGATGGATTAACTAAATGACATTTTTTGCCTTGACAAGTGTCTGTTCCAGGATCCACCCAATCACAGATCAAACAAATTGTATGTAGTTACATGAAACGAACTGCCATATAACCTAATCGTATTTTATAAGCCAAGTGTTGTTTCCGAATGACACGGATAGTTTTACACAGTTATAAAATAAATAGGGGAAAGAAGAAATGAAGGGCAAGAAAAAAACAGATGAAGGGCAGAGGAAAAGCATCAAATGATCTAGCAGTGGTAAGATATAATTTACTGGAGACGACAGGAAAGACACAAGTCTCAGACTGATGGCTCCTGGTTATGAGAGGAGAGGACTATCAGTTATCTGGCGCTAAGTGACACACTGTGTTCATTGTACACAACATTGGGCACAATTCTTCAAAGACAAACACCACGTCTTAAATCAGGTTCATTTTTCTCTTTTTTCATTTAGCCATTTATGATTTTTAGTATTTCTGTACATGCATAACCTGCCTTGTGTGTTCGCATAATGTGAACATCAAAATGGACAAAATAAATCATAAATACAGAACAGACAGCGCACATTTGTGAATTGCTGTTGCATTAAGGGTCCAAAAAGGGTCCATATAATAGCTCATAAAGTTTTGTACAAATGACACATTTAGATAGCCCAAAATATGAATTTTGAGATCACTCTTAAAAATACCCTCTTTAGGGTCTCTTGTCATTTTTCAGCAGTCAAAACATTAAAAATTGTTAATAATTAAAATGCATGAAAGTTGAAGGATTAGTAGAATATGAGAACAAAATATTGCCTATGTGTTTGATCCGACTAGCTAGCAAGCACATCCCAGTAAAGCTGTAAACAAATACGTAAGGTGGAGATCTTTGCCTCAAATAACATTTTTTCCAACGTTAAATGTGCTTAACAGCTAATGAAGTAAAAAATACACCATATTACCCTTTAGCACGAAATTAAACAAAAGCCTTACAGTACGTACTCCTATTTTGTTTACAATGTTGCCATCATGGTAATTGAACACGGCAAATTTAAACCATCATTCAAGCTGCTTATCCTCACGGAATATAGCGAATTGACCGTTACTGGATCTCTTTCCACAACAATTCTGTTTCGACTTTTAATTCACTGTTTTTTTAAGAAATCTATGTCTCAAACACAGAGGCGACACTCCTCCTTTGTGCTTACATGTGAGCAGAGAACATCACATCATCAGTAAATGATTATATTCAGTGAAAAAGTTTTGCAATGCCTTGGATAAAATCATGTAGTTATGTAATATAAATGATGTAAATGGTTACGGAAATTTCATTTAACAATTTTGTGTCCTAAGGCACTGGTTGCCACAGAACTTTGAAAGACGAGTGTGGCAAAACTTTAGTAGACTTTTTCTCAAAAGTCAAGATTTAAATCTGTCAACATTCAAATTGTTTTCACTTGGTCTATATTTGCGGTACTTCCATGTATTGGATATCATTTTAAAGGGAAGTAGTATAGAATTAGATTATGGATAACTTAGTTTTCTTTTTTTTAAGACATAAGGACTCTTTTGCTAGAGCTGGTCAATTATATTAATTATGTAGAAGTAATGTGTATTATGTGTTTGCATGATGCAAGCATGCCAATGTATGAAATGGTTTAAAAATACAGACTAGGTGGTGCATATCTGGAGATGTGTGGCTCTCAGTGGTGCCAGTGACAATCACACCTACTGTACAGTATTTTTTCCGGCGTTTTAAATGGAGCGTTTATTTTTAAGAGCCTGCCATGTAAGCTGTTGACATAGGCAAGTATGCTTTCTGTGATATCTTCTCAAAGGCAGCATCTTCCCAACAGCAATAGCACATAGCACGGCTGCTGTGAGCTTGAATTGGGCTGTCAAGAACGACTTGAAGGAGCAGCACTGTGCCTCGAGCCGTAATTATCAGACTGGCAGCTGCTGATAAGTGCCACCAGACAAAAACCATGAAACATTTTTCCCCTCTGCTCGGTTTCATTTCTTTTTCACATCTCCCTCTCTTTACACCTTCGTTAGCACTCCAGCATTGGTCTGATTCAGCCTGTTCACACCAAAAGGCGTTTGTCTTTTCACACTGCTTAGTCTCCGCTGACTTATATTGTATGTGTCATTTCACATGTAAATCTCAAAGGCTAAAGCTATATATACATTTTTACTTCTCTCTCGACGGATAACTGCGCATACAATAAGCTACTGTTTGTTTTGTTTTTGTTTTGTTGTTTTGCATCACTGGCACTCTAAATCTTAGTACTCAATATATCATACTCATCACTAAGCCGTCTTGATGTTTACCAGGATTAGTAGCCCACATATTCACATCCTTCCTGACAGCAACTCAAGTGTTTTTAAACACAATTATATTAACAATTCATGTTTTGTTTTCTTTTGATCACACATACAAAGGCTTGATATGTCATTTTTCAGCCTGCTTAATGAAAAGCTAGATGGCAGTGCTTTGATAGATGCATAACTCACATGAGCAATTTCAAATAAAACTACATAAATAATGGTGTGATTAATTCAATTATTTATTCATTTGAAGATAAGATCTGCTTTAATCCATCCATATTTTTTCTGCACTGCTTATCCTTATTAGAGTTATGAGTGAGCTGAGCTCTCTCTGCACATGACTTTAATATGCAAGTCTATCCTCTGATATCCAATGATAGGCTTGAATATTTTGCAAGCTCACAGCGTCTAAATATTAAATATAAAAAATTGATTGTTGTTAGCCTCTACTTCTGAGTTCAGTGAAGTGCCCAAGTTGTTGTTATCAAAACACATAATTGCCACTGTCAACCTCATGATATAAAGCATTTTTGTAGAGTGGTAAAGATGATGTGTAAAGTAGTGGGTTGTAAGCATAGACTTATGAAAGAAATACTCATTTAAAACCAGATTACTTTAAAAGTGTCCTGGGGAAACGTCAACCTTATGGAGAAATAGACAACACGAAAGGACTTAATTAGGATCCTGTAACTCCTTTGGTGATACTCTTGAGCATTTAGAATGATTTTTCTGATGAGGTCAAGCTCTCATTATAATTACTTGTTTCTCTTAGGTCCACGTATAGAGAATAATGTGAGAACAAAAACTATATTAGCCTGATGGCATTCATGTTGAAAATAATACATGAACCTATTTACACTTCTTTCTGTATAGGCAGTATAATGTAAATGAAAATACTAGATAGCCTTTGCCTTACCTGACTCGAGTGTTTTACAATTAAAACAAAGCAAAAGAGTTTACTAATAATGGTGTTGTGAGTCACACTCTTTCATATAACGAGGGCATCGACTACAGTGACAAACTGACGCACAATTTCAATTAAATATACAACTAGCTATTTTATTCTGTATGTGTGTTTCTGAAGTTTGAAATTACTTTATGAACAGATCATCCAACCGAATTGGGTATCTCCTCTGTTTACCGTCACTTTATTGTGGTGGGGGCTTTTGTGTGTCCCAATGTTTCTAGCAGCTACATTGTTTGGGGCTTGTCTGGCGGGGTCACCAATGACAAATAGGCCCTAGGTGAGGGTCCAGACTAAGCACGGACCACTGACCCTTAATGACGAAATATTTGGATCGCATTTTCCCTTGCCCCGACGCGGGTTACCGGGACCCCCCTCGAGCTGGGACTTGCTGGCGAGCGCCTGGTGGCCGGACCTGTACCCATGGGGCTCGGCTGGACATTGCTTCTCCGATCCCTGCAGAAGCTAGCTCTTTGGACATGGAATGTCACCTCTCTGGCAGGGAAGGAGCCAGAGCTGGTGTGTGAGGTAGAAAAGCTCAGACTGGATGTAGTACCTCCACACACTGCTTGTGCTCTGGTACTAATCCTGTCAAGAGATGCACCAAACAACAGTTCAGAAACCTGACATTTGTGGACACAGCTTTTGTGTTCGGTTCTATTCCGGAGACTTAAAACTAAGATGACACATCGCTTTAAAGACTCTTGAAATCCAAGTGTACAAATAGCCAAGAAAGCAAAGGATATTTAGATATTGTGGCAGACTGACCATCTTATCTACTCTGCTTTTCTTTCTCGCCTTTATCGACACAACATACAAACACAGCCGTGCCCTACAACATCAGACAACCCTTCCTTCTTCTATTCCTCTCCCACTCACTTTCACTGAGGCCTAATTACACAGTGGACAGAGAAATCGATACAGGAGAGAGTGAAAGTCCCCAGCAGGCAGCTTGAGGACCCTTTTACCTCTCTTCAGTCGACCCCTTTCATACTTACACTTGCCCACCAGTAAGTCATCTTGACTTTTTGCAGACATTAGAGCCTGGCTTGCGTATTCCCTCAGCAGACTCCATGCCTCATCAACAGAGGAAATGCATTATGCTTCACCCCTAGGCGTATCAATTTTTTTAGGAGGCAAAAAGTTGAACATGATGGAATCTTCTAGTTTATTTTGTTGTATGGTCAAACATGATCATATGACAGAAAGCATTTTTCATTGTACATATTGAACAACATTCTGAATTCTACATGGGTCACACACAAGTTTAACTAACCATGGTAGAGTATTCATTTTCCTAGATCAGTATTGTGTTCAGTTCACCACAAGCTATTTTGCTTTACAGTTGGGTGCGGTCAAATAGTAAGCACATATTTTGTGATACGAGAGACCCTCCTTCCTATAAGTTACTTTGGGATGAAAGATATTTC
This sequence comes from Hippichthys cyanospilos, assembly GCF_059441005.1. Taxonomy (NCBI): domain Eukaryota; kingdom Metazoa; phylum Chordata; class Actinopteri; order Syngnathiformes; family Syngnathidae; genus Hippichthys; species Hippichthys cyanospilos. The sequence goes on along the minus strand of NC_142376.1, from coordinate 16,462,854 downwards.
AACCTTTAACAGTGTGCCACAGTATAAATCTCGACAAAAGATAGGAGTAACTCTTCTAAATTCAGAAAACTTGGATTGGTTCTGAACCATGGACCATTCACACAAAACATCATGCATGGATAATGTAATGAATGGTAGGTACTTTTTTCGTCTTTTTTCAACAATAGAACCCTTAGCTAATATGGTGTCCCACTATAGCTAAAAACCCAATTCCAAAGAAGTTGGGACATTGTGTAAAACATAGATAAAACAAAATAGAATCATGGAATTATTTTCAACCTGTATTTATTTGAATACACAATGATATTTAATGGTCAAACTGATCAACATTGGCAGTCAGTTGCTTTTCATTTGATGAGAGGGTGGTAAGCTCAAGTGTCTTGAAAACTATGGGGATTCCGACATGTTGAGTGTAGCCCTAAGTAGAATGCTATTCCTGAACTCTTCTATTTTGACTTTTCCAACAGCTTCCAGCCTTCATTACTAGTTGGACCAAATTATAAAAAACATTTGTGATGTTTTTTGTTGGACTGCATTGTGCATACAATTGGTATGCACTTTGTTTGGTTTTCTTAAAGTTGCGTTCGAAATAAGTCACTTGATTAGGGTTAGGGTTTTTGATTCTTAACTTGATCTTATTCCACATGACCATTACCATAACATTTGGCCCACTCTGTGTATATATAAAGTGCATTATGTTTTTATCTTACTTTGAAGTCTGAGGCAGCCTGGTAGGGGATTTTCCTAGCCCCTTGTGACATTCCTTACTAGGGCAAACTTCCTCAACTATGCTTGATCCAGTTTCCCACCAATGTACCTTCAGTTATTAACTTATCAAATTAATTATTAATTTTTCAAATTATCTTTTGCCATTATCTCTTCAGTACTGTATGTTTCACACTAACCCTTGCAGATTGTATCATCTAGATCTTAGTCATGACCCCGTGACTCCTCAGACCAGAATCAAAATTGTTTTGATTGCACACTCAACAAAACAATGTTTCGTAGTGATTCAGTACAAAATCAGACCTAGGCAGCCCACTGTTTCTGTGGCCAGCTTGAAAACTCCCGTCAGCCCCTCAAAAGTGGCAGTAAAACATGAGGGTCTTCAAGTCATTTCAGCTTGGGTTCCTCTTGAAGGGTACCATCAATCTATGTCTGACCTCCTAGAAACCTTCAAATCCCACTGGAGTGGCTCGCATGCAGGTGCAGTTAACTGTCAAACATCTTCTCCAATAAGAAAAGACTTCATTCAAAAGACATAGCAGCGTTGATGTCTGCCTGTAAGTTCTTTCATCAGCCCCGAACTCTGTTTCGTACTACAGTATTACAGTCTTTCTTAGAAGCATGTCTTGACTCACTTTAATATCTAAAACCTAATATAAAATTGAAGCCACCTTTAGAAGACTAATGTGAGTCAGTTGTCTTCTCTTGGTGCTCTTATCTGCACTTCCTACGAATATGTACATATTTTTATCTGAAAATTATAAATTCTCAGAGATAATAAAATAATACAGTTCAATCCATGTCTGTCCTCCTCAAAAACAAAATGCAATATCGTGTAATGTCACATCAAATTATTTGCAGTACAGTAAAACAAGGACTAAATCACTTGTGTGGACTGACCCCCGCCTCAGTCGTTTTTTTTGTTTTGTTTGTTTTTGTTTTTTGTTTTTTTGTTTTTGATGAATGCCCCTTAACTGGATGTTAGTCAATGATAACATATCAGCAAAACAAGCCACAGTGTCCACCTGAGTTCATACACAAAGGCTATTAAACATGCATTTATGGTAATTCAAGAAAAACCTTCACTGGTGAAGGTCTTTGAGCTGAGAGTAAGGAAGCAAAGTGTGGAAAACCTCTGTTGCTGAGCACACATATGCACTCAGTGAATTAGGCGATCGCTCTCTGGAGATGGGCATCAAGAACCATGAATTGAATGGAATCCAGACTGTTATTCTGGTTTTCCTAGAGTCATTTTGATTTTAAAGTGTCAATGCTAAATTTGGATTCCTAGTTCACCATCCAAAAGTGTGCACATGGTGTCTTGCCCCTCCCTCCGCCAGCGCAGTTACATGGCAATTCCTCTCAGGCATCCACTTACCTTGGTGAGACTTGCTGGCTGCTTTCCACCTAGTGCCAGAGCAGAGAATCACTGCGACATTTAAATGTAAGTGAAACTAAAAAATTGGTGCTGTTCACCTATAAGATGCCGGAGGAAGGTGTGCCCGTAGTAAGAGGGAGAAGAGGAGCCTGGAGCAGAGAGAAGGGACTTTGAATTTTGGAATTAAGACAGGAGAAGGTAGAGAGTTGTTTGACATGATGCAGAAAAGGAAGGTAGATATACTGGGTCCAGAAAACCAGATAGAAAGGCAACAAAGGCCAGAAGCTTAGGAGCGAGGGTCAGCTTGTTCTCTTATGGTGTAACTGGGAAGAGAAATGGAGTTGGAGTTACCATGAAGAATTACATTGAGGAATTTCCCGGCGGTTGAAAGAGTATTTGAGAATGATGAGTGAAGCCAGAAATAGAAGGTATGATGTTCAATTTTGCTAGTAGGTATGCACCACACGTCGGATTTAAATTGAAGAAAGCAAATTCCTGGTTGGACCTTGATGAAGTAATGCAGAGAAATGAGAGAGTAATTACTGGTGCAGATTGCAATATACATGTTGGTGCAGGAGGCAGAGGTGACGAAGATGTGACAGTTCAGATTTGGTATTCGGAAGTGTAATGCAGGTCAGATGGTGGTTGACTTTGCAAAGAGCATGAAAATGGCTACAGTGCATGCATCCTGGCATGATTATCGGGTGACCTATAAGAGTGGAGGTAGGAGTACACAGACTACACCTTGTGTAGACCATATAATCTTGAGGAGATAAGTGACTGCTAATTAGTGGTTGGCAAAAGTGTAGCGAGACAGCATAGGATGGCTGTGTGTATGATGACGGTGAAGAAGATGAAGTAGGCTAAGACAGAGAAGAGGACAAAATTGTGGAAGCTAAAAAACGAACAGTGTTGTATACTCTTTAGGAAGGAGTTGCGATGCTCTAGATTGTCATGAGGTGCTTTCAATTGACTGGACAACTACAGCTAATGTTATCAGTGGGGCAGGTTTGAGAATACTTGCTGTGCTATCTGGAAAGAAAATTGATAAGGAGGCTTTGTGGTGGAATGAGGAGGTGCAGGAGTGAGTCAAGAAGGGTTGGTTAAGACGTAGTACACTGATAGGATCAAAGGAGTCCATGGAGGTGCAATCTAAGGTGGAAGTAAAAGTAGCAAATGCTAAACAAGGGGATTACGATGATTTGTATGCCAGGATGCTGAACGCCGACTGAAGGCGGTGACTGCCAGACTTGCACCGCCTTGACAGGGACGGAGGGCAGCTTCCAGAGTCGGTCCAATTTAGCAGGGACTGAAGCCTAGGACGTGTAACAAAAGCCAGCTGCCGGGGCTCATGAATCAGGATGTCCAGCCTCCAGGGCGCAGGGTCCGGGAAGTCCAGTCCAGAAGGTGAGGAAAACAGGAAAAGACGTGACGTGGGGACACATTTGTGAGGGTGTGGCTCAAAATTATGTGTTGCAGAAAAAGGTGGGTAGGAAGGTGAAACAGGAAAAAGAAATGAATGATTTATTATTTGAGTGCAGTATATTGTATATAGATCTGTTTTTATGAGCAGATTTTCTGTCAAAGTGCATTGGTAGATGTTCTGATGCTCCACATCTTGATATGCAGTGAAGATTCACCAACTCAAGTTATTTTTTTTAACTTTTGTACCTAGTAGTGTGCCAGTTTCTAGCCAGCCAAGCATTTACCTAGATGGATCATTTGTTTGGGTGCCAAGTCTGCCTCCATTTTGTATCTTTTGTGTCAGAATGATTATTTCTCAACGGGTCTGCACAATAATAGGAATTCTAGCTCGCTATCTGACAGGTGAGAGTGAAAAACTACATCAAGAAGGTAAGCTCTAGTTCACCATCCTGTGAAGCCAACCGTACCACTGAGAAAGCAACTTTCATTATATAGCTGTGACAAATATCTGACCTTTTCTCAGCATTTCCTGGTCTTGTTCCTGGCAGTCATCTGATAAAAATAAGATTAAGTGTCCAGTGAAGCTTTCTTTCTCACACCAGCATCATGCGGCCCAGGGGATTCGGATGTCGCCGATTTGCACATGTTCTCAACTGACCCGAATTGCCATTCATGCACTTGTAAATGCATGCCTCAATTATGTTCTCAATTCTAACAACGCATTTGATTCAGTGGAAGGTGCAAGTCCTCTGAGTGTTACTGTCAAACACCACTCTCATATTGATTTTTATTATTCACTGAATATATTTTGGCTTGAGCCTAGGGTGTCTTTGCCTTTGCCGATAATGACCACTCTTTTCATTTGGCTTCCTCTCTGGTCCATCCTTGTTCTGTACACATCTTGAAGGGTGAACATGGTTGTAGCCGTGCTACAGGATGAGACAGGAGCACAAAGCTGGAGCTAATTAAAGGAAGCCGAGTTGAGCGGCCTTGTCTCACTCTCATTGACCTTTCTCAAAACACTGGCATTTTTGTCGGGCAAATCCTGGCAGATTCAACTGAAAACAGGCATACCAAGAGGTAAACAAACACACACTCATTAGGTTGCATCAGACACTCTTCTATCATTCTGCTAATCTTGTGATATTCAATCATTGCACACATTACTCCTCTTGTGATTTTAAGATTAAGAATGGTTAATTACAGCAGAATTGAGGTCAATAAATAGCAGATCACGTTTTACTTGACTCAAAGGAACAATTTAATGTGGATAATTATATGATCTTCATAAATGACCAGCTATACCTGATTTATTTCTGATTATTATGTTTTATGATGACATTGAGCAATATGAATTCAGAAGTGATCACTTGCATCATGAATCCTGCCTATGTCCCTTAAATGTGACTTTTCATGACATTGTTTGAAAGCCAACCGAAAATGTCCATCCATCCATCCATCCATCCATCCATCCATCCATCCATCCATCCATCCATCCATCTTGACAGCTTATCACAGGGTGGCACTGAAGCCTATATGTAGCGAAGGAGCCACAAACAGGTATTTTACTGACATCAAAATGAAATTGAGAATCAACAAAGCAAAGCATGTGTCAAGAGACCGTGCACATTAACACCCTTTCCTCCTATCAAATCGGTCACTTCCTGAAACCACTACTCTTGACAACAGTTCTTCTTACAAGCGGGTGAATTTTGTACTGCAAACATGAATTGTCCAGCTGTGTGCTCCGAAACACATACAGTGGGCCCCCGATTTACGAACTCCCTCTTTGACAAACTTTTCATCTTACGAACGTGGACCGCGGCGTTTTTTGTCCCCCTCTTACTCACAAACCTTTCCTCTTACGAACAATACAACATGCCGGCCAGTGTATCCATACTATTTTTTTCGCTTTGCTGTGTCAATAAATTTAACTATTCACGCATGATCCGGAAACGCCAATAAGCTATTGGTCTTATGTCAGAGAAATCTCAGAAAAGAAGACGAGGACAAGCCTAGCTGCTTACACAGCAAAAAGAGTAACTCAGACCAGCCAAGATTGACTTTTCTATGCCGGGCATAGGGAAAAAAGCTTGGGCAAATGAACTCGTGGGTCTTCCAACGCTAATTTCAATTTGCCCAGCCGTCCCCCCCTGGCTTTTATTGAGCAAAAGCATAGCAGATTACAAGACACAACAAAAGAGCCAGCCGGGCGCCACCGGCAGCTGGGCCAAAGTCCCGGCTCACCCTTTCGTGCGTCAACAGCTCTATCTAAGGACAGGGTCAAGATGATCTAGGATTGCATAAATGGGTAACAATCAAATAAGCACATAATGATAACAACCTAATATATGATTCCCTTCACATCTTATAATGTCACAGTCACTGTCTCAGTCACAGTGTCAGTCACGGAGATGCTGATATGCTATTGGTCGATTAAGGTCACAGTCCCGGTCTCACGCACGGCGTCGCGTCAATCACAGAAATGCCGATATGCTATTGGTCGAACGCCTTCATCTAGCTTGATGGCACAGCTGGTTGGTGTTTTGTGAAGACTTTGCAAACTTTATCTGTTAGACATAGCTTCTAAAATTGCTAGTGGCGGTAAAGGGAGAAGTAAGAGGATGACGACAATAGAAACGAAGCAGGAGAAAATAAAAAAATATGAAGGAGGCGCATGCATAGTTAACCTTGCTCGTGAGTATGGCCGTAACCGCTCGGCAATCTTCTAAGGGCAAGACTTTCCTTGCCGGGGGACGGACCTCGGTCAACAACAAAATGGAGAGGCGTCTTCTATTATGGATTAAAGAGAAGGAAATCACCGGTGATATGTTCTAGCTTGAGAAAGGTTCTCGTTTAAGAAAATAAATAAATTCTGCGGGTTCGTCTCTGCTCTCCTCCGCCTCCACCCAGCTCAAATCACGTCGCCCCAAAGTTAAATGTCATTTTTCCTTTGTATATTTATGTTATTTAATTTAACTGTACAGTAGATTATGTTACTCATTTTTAATATGCGTATAAAGTTGTGACGTTTTTACCTAAGGTTTTTGCACGCATTGCACGCATTCACTAATTAACATAGGTTTGGATTGCCCATCATACGAACAATTCGAGTTACGAGCATAGCCTCTGAACGAATTAATTTCATAATACGGGGGCCCACTGTATTCTCGCCACTTTGACAATTTCTACAGTAAAACTTTGGAACTAATAAACGTTGGGTTTTACTTGGCTAACACTGTGCAAATTCTTTCCTCTCCAAACCCGAAATGAAAATGAAAGTAAAAAACAAATGTTTTTTGAATGAAGAAGGAGAGCCTGGAGAAGACCCAAGCGAGCACGGGGAGAACATAAACCCCACTCAAGAAGGCTGGGGCAAGCTGATATTGAATCAGGGACCTCTCAACTGTAAGACAGAAGTGCGAACGAGTCACTGTGCGGCACTACATTTTTTACATTTTTTTTCCAGTTTTAGATTTTTTTTTTCCTTGCTGTCCGTTTTTCATGTTAATGTTTTTTAATGTCTATTTTACATATTATACTGTATAGAATTTGTTTATTTGTGTATATATATATATATATATATATATATATATATATATATATATATATATATATATATATATATATATATATATATCATAGTATTATAGTATACATGTTGCTGTACAATCACTCTACAACACCATTATACTATTTTTGATGTTTGTCCAGGGTCAAACAAATTTAACTGCACAAGCCCATCAAGTTTGCAGACAATCTGTGCAGTAGGTGTTGACTGAGTTTATTTTCAACTTTTGAAAGGCAAATGCAATGCATATCAAAGACTCAACTGCGGCTACATTATTCACTTGAATTAGTTGAAAAAAGTCCCTTGGGGTTGAAGCCGAGGAAATGGTGTGTTGTTGTTGTTCTTAATCATGCAGTCCAGGCAGCTTAGGGAATGGATTACTGCAAAGACTTTCACCTGAAGTGTTTCCCTCAGCATTTCAGCCTTGACAACATTCTGACCACAACCATCCGCAGCTCAAGATTAGCCACTGAACAGATAACTCACACTGTCAAAACTCGCAAGTGTCAGAGATTGAGTCATTCTCTTCAAGCTCAAGGAGCAAAATGCCTCCAACAGACGTTTGCTTTTCAACTTTGCCTTCTGGTCAATGCATGATTCAGTGCATGTCTTTTTAAGTCAATTACAGAAAACTCACCACAACTCATCTCAATTATATTTATAAAGCGGCCTTAAAAAAAAAAAAAATCACATCGAGCAATTACTCATAAATGAACCCAATAAAAACGAATGCATTTTGTTATTGTGGCATTGTGGCAAGATTGAAATAGACCAACATCAAAGTGGCTTCAGTCATTTATTTTACTTTAGCAGATGCAGTTGTAACTGTTTACCTACTGCTTTATTTCAGACTAGTCCCAGGTGCCAGCTCCAACAAGAAAAATAGCACTGTCTTCCTTTGTCAATTGTAAAATAATTAGACAATAATGTTAAAATTAAAGCTCATCCATCATGTCCATCCCAGACTTGCTTTGCTTTATGGGGTAAGTTTAACTTAAGCTGTTTCTGTGATCAGCAAACTCGTTACAAAGAAGGGTCACAGTCTTCCATTTTCACTTCTTCCTTCTGCTCCTAAACTTGCGCTTCGACCCACATAAGATGGCGGCGCGTGTATACGCAGCGGCCACTCGCTCTCCCGACAATGCGTTGTCTTGTGTACATGTAAAACGCAGAGGATAGTGAGAAACGCTATTTCGATTCCTTTGTATGTTAAGCACATGTGAAGAAATTGACAATAAACTTGACTTTGACTTTGACTTTGACAACAGGGGCCTATCAGGTTATGCCAAACACAATGATAGCCAATCAGTGTGCTTGACTTTATTTTCCTACTCAAGCCCAAGAAGCCCTATGCAGAGAAACGGATCTTATCAGGACACAAAGTATAACATTTGAGGTCCAAATTTATATTCATGCGAATTAAAAAAAAAGAATAACTATGATTGCAGTGTAAAATGCCTGTAAATAAAATAATGATGACATAATTCCTCACCTCTCTGGAAAGGAGCCTGAGCTGGAGCATGAGCAGCAACGTTTAGACTAGACATAGACGGACTTGCTGGAGGCAAGTTTTGCAGTGCAGTTTTGCATGCAGTTTTGGTTCCTGTATCAGTCCTATCGAGCTGGGTTGGACTCTCTTACACTCCGGAGTTGTCCATGGTCAGAGGCACGGAGCAGGAGTGCGTTTACTTATTGCCCAACATCTGCTGCTCCGCATCTCTACATTGAAGTTCACCCTGCTGGATGAGAGATTGGAGTCCCTCCGCCTTTGGGTAAAAGAACTAGTCCTTACTGTCATTTGTGCCAGTGCACTAAACAGCAGCTTGGTGCTAAAGCACAATTTGGTGAGTTTGCGGCCGCATGTTTTGACAATCGGGTGAAGACTTCCTTCTAGGTTGGGTAGGATTCCAGTCCAAACTGGCAGACCCAAATATATCATGTCTGATGGGAACGTCTGGGAGAGTCGCCTGTCCAAAGGATTCTCAACTCCCGTCGACGAAAACATTTCTCCCACGTCCTAGGTGAGACAGGGGATGTGAAATCGTTATGTCATTAACTAGTGAGGAGAATACTTAAAAGACCTCCTCAGTTCCACCGAAATGTCTTGACTGTGAGAAAGCAGAGTCTGGAAACTCAGAGGTGGGCTCTCCAAACTCTGGGGCTGAAGTGCCCAAGGTGGTCAAAAAACTTATTGGCGGCAAGGCCCCTGGGGTGGATGAGATCTGTTTGGACTTCCTACAGGATCTGATTCTTGTAGGGCTGTCCTGGATGACACGTCTCTACAATATTGCATGGACATGGAGAACAGTGCCTCATGATTGGAATACTGGGTGGTGGTCCCCCTTTTTAAGAAGGGTGTGTTCCAACTACAATGGTACATTGGATTACGAAAGTACTAGTACAAAAAACTTAATATACAAAATGATTTCTGAAGAAATTTTTGAAGAATTTTTTTGAATTGGCACACTGCCAACTTAAGAGTAATTTCTGTTGTATTGCCCCCTGTTGATTAGCTCCTGTCATCCCTAGTCGTTTAGCTTGTCGAGGGCTAGCGCAGACAATTGGGTCATGTGACAGTTTTTCATCAAGTGGATCAACCTGTGTTTTGGTCCGACCATGAAGACAAACCAGGACACGGTGGCTGGACAATGTTTCTCGGCGGGTCTGGGAACGCCTGGCCATCCCCCCGGAGGATCTTAACGAAGTAGCTGGGAAGAGCAAAGTCTGGGCTTCCTTGCTGAATCTTATGCCCCCGTGACCCAACTCCTGATGAACGGTAGAAAATGAATGGATCGATGGTTATTAATAATTTATGTACATAAATAAATCAACTGGTCAGATTCCCCATGTACTTTATTATGCAGAAAAGAATAAAGAAAGGTTAAATATAATAATAAAAATAATAATAATAATAATACACAGTCATAAATCACCAGAATAAATCAAGCAACATCAATTTCTTACTACCTCTTCCTATCTCTTACTACCTAAGAATTAATATAACAATTTCACACAGCAATTGCAAATAATGTGCCAACAAATGTGCGTAAGACCTTTCTCATAAGCAGTAGAGAACTGCTAAGCAGTTAAGCAACAGTCCATCATTAAATGTCTTTCGATATTATAATAAAATGAGTTCCTAAACACGGACGGCACAGTGCAAATACTTTCTGTCCATTCACAAATACATATTGACTTTAATGACCCTTCTGCTTGCTTTTAACTATTCTCTCAGTAGATTCAAAGTAGTAGCAAGGTGATGGATAGCACATGCCAAAGAGGTGATTTGATTGACCTCTTGACCAACAGGACTGAAATCCAATAGAAATTATTAACCAACCCAGATCCCATTCACATATATTCAGATTCCTTTTAAACAGTCTGTTCAAGACCCATAAGTCAGAAAAGGTTGGGTGGACTCAAGCTACAAGCAAAAGTTTGACACTGGAACTGATTGTTTTTTTAATGTTCATTACTATCAATAGAAAAGTCTAAGCCACCCAAAACTGGATTAGTAAACAATTGCTGGAACAACCTTAAAGGCTCATCATTGTGGAGTGCATAGTGTTTAATGATGGATTCAAACTGTAAATATCGGAATGGATTAAGTTAGCTTTTAGACAGATTCGACATATCTTTTTGTGTTTTACATCCACTAGACAAGAACTCAATGATTTCGGGATCTCATTAAGTGACTGCGCTGGAACATGTCAGCAGTACTTCTGCAGTGAGAGCCTCTTTCGTCTGGAGTGCAGCACAATTCACAGCGGCACCAGACGTTATTGTTCATGCAGCACCTTACTCTGGTGCCCAGTGCTTCACCATTCTTATTCAGAAAGAGGCCTTCTCTCAGCTAACGCACCTCCCATCCTTTTGCTTTTCCACTGACACACACACACACACACACGTGTGTGTGCACGCATATGCACTCGCACACACACGCGCACACACATACACAATCTCTTCTTCTCACAAAGGAGGAAATCAATGAAACCAAGGATCAATAAGACTCCTCCACTGCCAAGCCCATCGTCTCCTTTTTAAAGATGATGCCGTTCAATAGTGAAATAGCTGCAGTCTGACATCAATAGTTCCCACCAATTGGCAAAATGCTTTATTAGCCCACCTCTGGTGATGCTGCTAAACCTCCTTTTTTATCTACTTTATAATGTGGTTTGGATGTATTAATACTAAAATCACTTCAAAAATGCTTTTTCCACTCCTGCAATTTAATTGACTTTTGTCATATTGCATTGAAAGAACCCCAGCCCTCCCCAACTTGGAGTTTCAAGCCTTCAAGCTTTACCACCACAGTGGTATCTTTGCATTATAGGTGAAAACATTGAATCTCCATTTTAAGTTGAAACAGACAAAGTATTTCTACTAATGTTCACTGTACCGTAATCAATATTGGATAGCTTAAAATGAACTGAAATTAAGCTGAACAAATATGTCAAAAAAAATCTAACCTAATATATATTGTTAAAACATTTTGGAAACATCAAAAAGGATTGTTTAATTGACAAACAATTGTTTCACATAAAAAACTGTCATTACTGGATAGAATATTGGATAGATTTCAGGTTGTCTTCACATTCACATTGATTATCAACCAAAGTTATTGAAAAGTGGAAACAAACTTCACTTAGATGAAGATTTTTGGCGGTTGGTGCTGATTAACTTGTCATTTCAGCACCTGTACTAACTGTTCCTAAAACAAGTTACATTTTCTGAGTTATGTTTTTCATGTTTGAAGTCTGTATTTTTGGGAAACTGGGAGGTTGAACGTTTGTTATTTCTTACCAAAAATAGCTTAAAAAGGGCATCATGCTAATTTTTAATTATAATATTTAGCAATCCCAATTTTAAAAAAAGTATCAAATACTTCGCACCTTTAAGTATATCGTGAGCCAACTCATTTAATTTCTCTTTTTATCCTTTAAAGCACCCTCTACCACCACTGTCTCTTATGGCAAGTGTAACGATATAGCAAGCGAGTGATTGATGCTACCTTTATCACAGCCGTTTTTATCTCACCCTGTTTCATCAATCCATCTAACAAATTTCCATACCTATTCATATTAACTAATGGGCTACTGCTAAACAGAATTTAGCCCAATCCATACCAGGCCTTCTTACCGATTTATCTTGTATTTTCCCACATGGTTCAATAAATATAGAGTATGATATTATTGTGTTTTGCCTTTTATAAAGAATTATAGTCCTACATCAGCTCCAAGGTGTCGGCCTTGTCCTCCATTGTGGCCTTGTATGCTTACTCCCTCTATTATCATAATGCTCATAGAAAGAAGACTGTACTGATCAATTATCCACTCTTCACTTTAACCTTGGGATGTCATTAAGGTTGGACGCCAAACTGAGCTTGACTTCTGATAATTTCACTGAATTAGGATGACACCTAAGTGGAAGGAAAGATAGATGTGACCCTGGTTAGAGTTGGATTTTTATGATTATTGGGATTGCATTTTATTTATATTAATTAATGAATGTATTTATTTATTTTTGGTGGACCATAACTTATTTTTCAGCTTTGTGTGACATCACCATGGAAAGTTCCTTAAAGTCTCCGTTCATGAGACCAAATCAAATCCTAGATTCAACACAGGTTATAAACCTAAACATAGTCAGGATTTTATTTCTACAATTGTTTGAATATTTTGTGACTATATTGAGTGGTGGATTGATTGATTTGAATTATTGAACATGCGGCCTTTCAATTTTGTGCACACTGGAGCCAACTCCAGCATCTTAGGGGCAGCAGGCCAGGCACTCCATGAACTGGTTGCAACCCACTTGTCAAGTCCTACCCCTTGTTCTCTCTCTCTCTCTCTCTCTCTCTCTCTCTCTCTCTCTCTCTCTCTATATATATATATATATATATATATATATATATATATATATATATATATATATATATATATATATATATATATATATTACTAGTCATGCCGTGATTAGATGCTACATATATACAGTAATATGATGTATGCTAAAATACAGCAAACAAACATTCATTTGCAGTGCTCTTGTTTGCCTGCGTCAGACACATAATTTTCGATGGGGGGCTCATACTTTTAAATCAACATGTGTCCCTTGGACACATCGTTTTTTGACTTCAAAATATCAATCAACATCTACTTTTTTATTCAACACATCTTGACATCTCACCAACATTTCTGGCAACTTCGTCAACCATGATTGTTTTGATCTCGCGGAAAAAATAACATTAATCTGGAAAAAAAAAGCCCACTTGGGAATATATTTTCCTCCATGTGGCCCGCAAACTTAGATGAGTTTGACACCCTTGCTCCGGATGGGGCAGTGGATCTCAAATGATCTGTCTACCTTCAAGGAACCTTAGACTTAGACTTAATTTGCCCTTTTTATTGAATCATTTTTGGGATCCAAATATTTCTGTTGGGACTCACAGTTTTTTAATATTGTGAGTCCCGGGGTATCAACATTTTTCAGAGGTAAAATGAGCACTGTATTTGTGAGAAGGAATGTCAGATTTTAACACAAACTTTGAGTCTCTGCTAGGGGTTTTGTTCAATACCCACAATGAAGTGTTTCCAATTGACTTGGCATTGTTTTCCATGTGCATTAAAACCACTTCACAGCATTGGGATGTGCCAGCCCAATTCAAATTTGGTTGCCTGGGAAAAATATCTTGTGTGGCAAGGTGGCTGGCATGTCTGCCTCACAATTCCCAGTTTCTTGGCTGGGCTACCCTATGCGGATTTTGCATGGTCTTCCAATGTGTGTATAGGTTTTCTGCAGCTACTATAAATTGTTCCTACATTCCAAAAACATAAATATAGATTCAGTAAAAACTATGAATTACCAATATGCATGAATAGACAGTATGTCCCCTCCATTTGGCTAGCAACCACTCCCAAGGGTATACCCTGTAGTCAGTTTCACTATTATGGGTCAATTTTCCTAGTTAATGCATCATGGCTGAAATAGTTTTGACTCTATAAATTAAAAGATACAGAAAAGACAAGGAGAAGTCAAAAATACTTGCATGCATCTTTTCCTGTCACATAAGGAAATGTTCAGGTTTCAATTTTAGGACTTGAATGTCTATCTATTCACACCTCATAATGAGACACCTTACCTCTTGTATAATGTTCTTAGTTCTCCTCTTGGCCACACAGGTCCATCTTTGATTCCTTCTGCAACGTGTCTCTGAAATCTGAAATCCAGATGGGGCGCTTATTGTTATTCTTGTGCTGCCCCTAGTTCTCTTCATCACATGGATGAGCTCTTTCAGCCTGCTACTTAGAAGACATGCATTATTACTTTCAGAAAAGGGCTCGGTTAGAATAATGTAAAATTTAATATTTCAACAGCGAGGGCAGCCTATATTTAAAGTCTTAATTGATTTTATAGATGGGATCACAGAATTGTAGGAGGAAAGCAATTTTAGTTTCCATCTTCTTTCACCAAGAGCCAAAGATCTTTAAGTAGCAGTTCTCTGATATTGCATTTTTGCAAAAGCAAGTAAGATGACATGTCGGTTTCGTTCATGCAAGGATGAAAAACACAAACCAATCATAGGACGACGTTAAGATTAAATATATATATATATATATATATATATATATATATATATATATATATATATATATATATATATATATATATATATATATATATATATATATATATATATATATATATATATATATATATATACTGTACAGTATATATAAACTGTGATTTGTAATTTAGCGTACAATTTTGTTAAAGCTCGCATGCTCTTGGTGGTCTTAAAAAAACTTGGTGGACAATTATTTTAAATTCCCTTTTATTTAAAAGATTTGACAGTATAATGTTTTGTGATCAATTTTCATTGTTGATGCAGTTTATTGATGTTTACTTTCTCTGAAAAATAGCCTGTGCTGTACACGATTAAGGTGTACGCTCAGTCATGCGTACATGTTCTTCTGAGGGGTATTTATTCGAGTCTGACACCACGGAAGGCAAAAGTGTGAAATGCACGGACTGCCACCGCGTCACACAAAATGTTTCCTACTCTCATTCTGCCTTGGCCGCCTAGCCACAAGGAGAATGATTTTGCCTGACCCATGTGACTATGTGTTGCCGTAACTGGTTTCAACTAGATGATGAGAGCCAGGGTGCTATTAGATAGGAAGTTGCAGAGCAAGGAAGGTCACAAGAACACAATGGCCTGGCTAAAGACACCTATCTAATGATGTGTCAAAGAAGCCTAATCTGACATTGCTTTGTTGCATTGAGATAGGTAATGTTCCAGAATTCTGCAAGATAGCCATAACACCCTATCGTTCATTTCAATGTTTTCTAAATGTGGATTGTTTCATTCGGTTTTATGGCTTAGTCCATACTTAGCTCCTTACTTTGGGTGCAGTGAACTGATAGCTTGACAATTTGATAGGCTATCATTTGTTACAATTGTTTTGTAGACAATTCCCATTTATTCGAGTGCCAGTGAATGACCTGTGAGTAAAGTTAAGTCTTATACACAATAGAGTTTAAAATGACAGCTTTAAAATAAAGACTGTACTCTGAAACTGAGAAGATATTGTGAAAATTTGGGGTGACAACCAGAGGGAAAGAAAATAAAGGTGTGTACTTGGCAAAACCAAATGGTTTTGACTACCGGGAATGCATTTACTTGTGCCATTAGGTTGATGATTAAGTGTTTTGATGGGAGGATGGAGGTTGTGGCTGTGCTTTTATTGTACTGTCGCACTCCAGTTGGATTTTTACATCAAACATTAATGATGTAATGGAGGATGCAAGAGCAAATGAAACTGAGGCCGTGCATGCGTTTATAGATGAATACAAGTTTTCCCAGGCTTGAAAAGTCTTTTGAGAAATCATAACAAACCCCCACCTTCTACTAACTTTTACTCCGCCTTCTCTTCCTCACCGCGCCCACTGACGTCAGATTATCCAGCAAGTGAGCGAGAATAAATGAATGTTGTTTGATATGATTGAGGATACAACAGAGAAGCAAATAAATTAGAATAAATTGACAAGAGAAATGAATCAATAACCAACAATTTTGTACGTAAATAGGTGGACAAAGTGCTGCTGTTATTCATTCATCATGGCTCATCCCAATTTAGGAAGACAATCAGGTATGCATGGTGTTATTGCATGTTAAAAATATACATTGTTTGGATTCATAGTTATTCGTTCTCTATTATTTCTTTTTGACTGCAGATCATGTGTTATATTTCTAACATGTTATAATGTTATTGTATTATTTTAATTTGTTGCAATTTCCGCATGGGGCTACTTTAACTAATCAATGGCTGATTCCAGAAATATTTGGAAGTGACTGCTTATTATTTTTACTTCTGTGCATTGAAATATTGGCGTCAATGGATTTGGATGAACTACGGTAATGAAGATGCTATTGAAGTGTATACTGTCAGTTTTCATTTGAGAAGCTTTAAGATAATATGCCTTTTACAATGTTATCATAGTCATGTTTTCAAAGAATCTGATTCTGAAACATGGTAAACTTTTTTTTAATTGTTGGATTGTTTTGATTCAAATATGGACTTCCTAGTGTTGGTTTATTACATATATTTTTTACATCACCGTCAGGAAGCCATCTCTTTATTGTGAATACTAATAAAGGTATGCCTACTTTTTCCACAGTATTCTTAACGTCTGTGTGTTGTGGATTGTGAGATTTCACCAAGGAAAGTATTTACAAGATCCTCCTCATCACCTAACCCAATGAACCATGAGGTAGAGCACCTAACTGTGATTGTGCTTCTACCCAATTGCATTTTGGAGTGCATGAGGAAAGCCATAAGGTGGGATGCATGAATGTTGTCTATGACCATGCATTTCTAATTTACTGGATGGCAATTTTTACTAGTTTTGTGACAGATGAAACAACCTGAGTGGTTGCACGGGTAAATAACACACAGGGTTTCTCAGCTCATTTCATTTGATTGACCGGTGCCCACACTTGAAAGGATATGAACCTTGGAGGGAGTGACAAGCCTGTTTCGTGTAATGCATTGTGGTCATCTTACAACTTCAGATTTGTGCTTACTGCCTGGAAAAGCTACCGTCTTCTGCCATAGGCGCAGTTAATGAAGTGTGTTCCCGGGCCCCGGTTGCCACTTTGACGAAAAGTGCAAAATGGGAGCGATCCTCCTCCCGCTGGCCTAAGAAAAGACTGCAGAGGGAGATGCCTCAGATGAAGTGGATTTTTCTTCCTGTCAGGAGCAGTCATGTGGAAGCAAGCAACCTTCACCTTGCAGCTGTTTAACACTTTTAATTGTAGCTGCTTGCTGTGCTCTCAAGGGAAGGTACTTGTTTTGAATTCCATCATGTTTAATCTTTCCAGCAAATCGTCAATGCTATTTCAGGTTCATTGTTACACTTTAAAACTTTGTAGCACACATCCTTTTTTTTTACTTATTGTTTATTGTATTTGAACAATTGGATAAGAGTGAGTGGATGTTTGGTGGTGGTTCAGGATGGTTGCTGAACAGGCCATTGATGCTGTATTCTTTATGCCTGTTTTTGGTCTCATGCCATGAATGATCATACCCTTTGGGTACTTAGTTTGTTTATTTGATGTATGTTATGAGGCCTTGTAGTATGCTATTTTCAACATCACCATTGCATGTCAAATATGTCAATAAAAAGATTTTAAAAAATGTACCTCATTGATTTCAAGTTAACTCAGGATTTAGTCTTAGAACTCACATGTGGGTTTGTCAAGCTATACTGATGGACTGCATATTTAGAGAGTTTAAAGTATGTTCTATTTCCTTGTCTTTGATATGCTCACTGTTACGTTCATTCATCTAATGTTGTTTAAGGAATTTTACAAGTTCATTCCAGGACAAATCCCCTTGTGAGTTGAACAAAGCTGACTTTGATTTTAATGAAAGGTAGTCATAGCACAAAACAAACCTTTTGGTCAGTCGGAGCAGGGGTTTTGACATTTTTAAAAAGTGGTATGGTGGCCTTCTTAAACCCTTACGGCTCAGGAACTACTGGGCTAATGTTCACAAAATATGTATCTTTGGACTGGAAATTCATCATGGATTTCAATCCACCGGTGACTTTGACTGCCTGTGTGGGATCAGTTCCTTCTCATTAACTGTATGAACCTGAGAGTAAATAGTTGTTTTTATGCCCTCTGACTGACCAGTGCAGGGTGTCTGTTCCTGGAAGTCAACTGGGATAAGCTCTTTCCAATCCTGAACAGAACTGTTGGATATATTCATTTGATGGTGTAAAACACTTTCAAAACAAGAACAGTTGAGATCAGTGGTCATTTGTCACTTATTCAGCGACTGTGCTTGTGCCTTTAGGAGTACATCATAGTCTAAATAGCTATACTGAGGAGTTTGATGATAACACATCTAGGCTATATATTTATCTGTGCTGTCGAGGGATGAAATAGGTATGTTATTGTGGTGGATCAAAATATTGATATACAACAACAATTTAGTAGCTTCTGTCATTTATTTTCTTTACCAGATGCAGTTGTAACCATTTGACTAAAGCTTACTGTATCCTATAGTTTCAATCAGGAGGAATGATGCTGTTTTCTTCATTAAACAATAACATTAAAGTCATTTAACAGATCATTCTTCCTTTCCTGTTCCTGACTTGTTCAAACACGGGTTGTTTTCAAGTTTAGTTTGCTCGAACTTTGTTATTTCTCAATAAATTGCCTATTTGTTCCTTATCGTTAGCTGTGGCTGCAGTCATAGCTAAGGGTTTTGCATTTATGTGGTAGACTAAATTTTAAACTGATTCTGTGGTAAACAAATTCCTTCCTAGAATGTATATCACTCTACCTTTAGCAAAGGTGCCTCTGGTTATTTTTCAAACTGACCATCCATCCATCCATCCATCCATCCATCCATCCATCCATCCATCCAGCCAGCCAGCCAGCATCCATCTCTAATGTTCAAGTATGAATATCCATTGACAATAAATAACATATGTACATACTGATTTACGTGTGTTTGTGTGTCTGCAGTTCGGCACATGCTTTTCAATTTTAGGTGCATTGAGCCTGCATTCACCAGAAATGATTTCTATGACAAAGTGAATGAAAGCAGCTCCCTTTAAATGTTTGGATTACTCTTTGTGACCAGTGGGTGTGTCATCACTCTATTTATCAGGCCATTTCACACTAGCTTGCATTCAATGAATATGATTCCACTTTATCATACGTTTTACAGATAGTGGCCAATGATACGAACACACCTTTTATAACTTCCTAGCTCCACATTTGAACCACGCTGTTCTCAGAAGAATTGCCAAGTTTAGTAGTTTTTTTAAAACTTAATTTAGGTGTACAATACATATGAATGAAATCCAGTTTATGGGGAAAGATTTGAAAACATTTTTTGTTTGAGTTTGCAGAGGTCACAGAGCAAAAAAAAAAAAAATCACAACAGGTAAAAATTATGCGTCTTCTATATATGAATGATAATGACAAGAGGATGATGAGCACAATAAGTTTGTTTAAAAAAACAACTTAATTTTGATAGGACATTTAGAATAGCTTGTATGTCACGGTGGGGTCACCATTTAGTCTGTTAAGAATAAATCAGACTTTTTTTGTCTTTGCAAAATAATGTGGCCTTGGATCATGTAATTATTTTTTTTCCACAGTCATGTACACAAAACTCTTATCTAGTTCAGATCAGTGAGAACAAAGCAGAAATTGTAGCACATGCACGACCTGAAGTCGCTCAAACCCCTTTGACAAGTGTTTAATTGGCTGGTAGAGAAACATAACACCCTTGAAAATGTTTATGTTGATATGTTTATACAAACATTGGAGCTACATTTATATTTAAAATATGAACATTGCAAGACAGAAATCAAGAAATCAAGACTAAAACATGGTGTAAGCCCAAAACGGTTACTTATCATTGGACTTAAAAGTCAATAAAATCGTCTCTTTGCTTTGCAGCAGATGTTTGACTTGAACATTCAAATCAAATCAAGTTTATTTGTATAGGCCTGAATCACTAAAGTCTCAAAGGTTTCACCACGCAAATAGCTAATTAAGGCAAATATAATGAGCTCATTCGGAAGGGACTGAATCTTGATTTATCTCAAAAAGAGTATTGCGTAAACCTTAGTAAGTAAAGAGAAGCTTCTGGACCTTTGTGCCTACGATGCATCTGTGAGGCTAGTGCTGTGATTTAGACATTAGAAGTGTGGAATTCATGGTTTTCTATTAATATTTTCTGAAAACATGGCATAAGTAGTGGTCATTGTTTGTGCATTCCTGTCTGTTCTGCTGACCTTTTAAACACATGCATAGAGCAGATATAAAGTGGTAGTAGTTAAGATCATGTGGTAGTGATGACACACGGACATTTTTAAAAAACTTCACTCTTGAATTACCACCGTAATTTTAGGACAATGCCATCAAATTGTCAAGTACTGTATAAAGTAAGGCAAAAAGTGGGAATGGCCAATCCATTGATCCAATAGTCCCTGGATCAAATGTCAATAGGGCGGGTGATAATTTGCCCTGGACTGTTTGCTGGTGCTTTAAAATCTCACTTTTAATCAGATTTTTGGCACATTAATGGTTTTCTCATGCATCATCTGTATAGGGTCATTATATAAGAGTCAATACAATCACTAAGCTCATTTTAGCTGGACATGCAAGTGGCTCTTCGCAGCCCACACTCGTATGATTCATTAATTCCCGGGAAATTAAATTCAGAGTTGCGATGTCCTTTTCCCTGTCTTCTAATCTAATAAATGTAACGACACACATTTTGAAATTCAATCAGCTTTAATCCGAGGGGGATACAGATGCTTTCAAGAGGAGCTGAAAAAAATATTTCTATGACTGGAAAAGGACCCTTTGAAAAAAGACTAAAAAAGATTTTCTTTTGAAAGATTAATAATATTATCTGGTGGATCCATCAAGTATCATGGCAAAATGTGTTTTGTACTACTGACCACTGTGCTAAGGGTTTTCAAATTGATGACTCCATTTTTATCTTAACAGGCGAGTGGAGACAACTTACTTGCTTTTATATATAAAATGTGCATACAAACACACACATACTAAAGCAGTGTATAAATTACATACAATAATTTGTTCATTATAAAATAGAAATGTTTCCAGTCTAATGTTAAACATTTGAACATTTGGGGGTTGTCCAATTTCTTGAATTTACTATGACTGACACTTAGGTGTTTGACATTTAATCGTAGGAGAGCATTGATTGAAATGAATCCCCATAAACTGTCCCCTATTTTTGAAATTGCAGATTTGGTGAGTTAGGGAATACAGATAAAGTGGAGCCAAGGGGGAACCAGGCTCAAACAGGATTTTAAACAACTTGTCAGCCAATGTTGTCAAGTGCAACAATACAAGTATGTGTCATATATATCATGCTGGCTTCCTCATGTTGCAACAGCATTGATCTTGCATTAAGAAAATGCAGTGCACATGTCTGTTCCGACAGTTCACTACTAGCTACGCATGCGTTCGTTTTTATTTTTCAGTTAGCCATGTGCTTTCATTTTTGTTGTCTCTTTCTAGGTTTTTGATTTTTTTTTTTTCGTATTTTCACTGCTACAACATTTATAAGCCATTCCCGGGGTAATGATTGACTCGCTTGGCTTCTCTTCAGTTGGCATGGGGCCGGGTCCCATCCAATGGGAACTGCTGAGTGTGAATGGTTGTCTGCCTCAGTACAATATGTGCCCTGTGACTGACTGGTGGTGACCAGTCTAGTGTGTCATCCACATTTTACCAGAAGTCAACCCGGGTATGCGCAAGCTCCCCCAGAGAAGCGGTATCAAAAACAAATGTGCGATGTTAAACTCCAATTTTTGCTTGACATATATACTAAATAAAGGCATGTGGAATATTTTGAAAACTGCCCCCTATAAAAATGGTTGCCAATCAGACCAATCGGTCCATCCATCCGTCCGTTTCTCCATCTCAGGAACTATACTGCAGAAATTGCTCCTGAACTTTGTCCTTGGAAAAGGTATCTTTGCACTGTAATACATCACCGCAGTTTTCCAAATAACAAGTTAGTATCTCGATAGTCCTGTTTGTGTACGGACACCAAAGCGCTGTCCAAGGTGCTGCATCCAACCCCTCCCCTGCACGAGGGAGTCACGTGGATCGTTGTGTCTGTGGCTGCTCGCAGTCTGTGAACGAGCTCAACGGGAAAGCACATTGCACCTCTCTCCATCTCCACAAAAACTGGAATCTCGCTCCAATGCTCTTACCCTGAAACCTCGTTGGTCATTTTCATTGTTATTTGTGTTTTTGATTGTGTTTTTCTTTTTTTTGCGTGCTTTTTTGAGGCAACAAAGGAAAGGAGCACGTTGAAGGTAATTGCCACATCAATATAACTACACTTAAGTGTGAAAGTGGATGGTCTCCTCGCGCATTTTATAAGCGTACTTTTTGTGAATGTGAGATGTTTTGACCAACATGTTTTTGAGGCGTAGTCATCGTCCTGCACGCGCAAACTATATTAAGGGTCCGGTACAAGCTTGGAGCGCAAAACAAGGCGATTATAGCGCAACGTTTGAAGACCCTCTCGCCCTCCATTAGGCAAAAAAAATAAAACAAATACAATCAAATGTAAAGTCTTTTTTTCGCCTCGTCGTCTGCTGCGGGAAAGGTATGAGATGTGTAAACGATGCTGAGTATGCCGTCCTTTTTTTTTTGGGGGGGGGGGGGGGGGGGGCGCATGACGAGCATCGGAATGAACGGGCGTTAGTTAGCACCTTTTTTAAAAACACATTTAGTGAATTAAGACTCATTTTACGTACTTCCGAAGATACGCTAAACCGTTTCACCACGCAGTTAGCTAATTAAGGTAAATACAATTAGCGCATTTCGATACACAAATCGACCTTTGTGAGCAAATGGCGCACTTTTATCCGTGTATTTTTTGTCTGTCAAACGCACTTGTCGGTCATTCACTATACTTTAAAAAGGGTTGATTTTTATCAAGATATAGAAGTTCATGCAAAGTAAAATTGCTGAGTAGAACTCTGAACTGTTGATAATATTGTGTTGTAACATTCTAAATGATCTTTTCTGCTAGTGTTACCATAACATTTACGACTCTACTCATGCTTGGTGTGTCCGGTTTGAAAAGATCGAATAGAAATAAACATAAATATTTTACAAATCTATTTTTACTGCATCAGAGAGCACGCCTGTGTGAAGTACACGTTCGTTTGGAAAACTGTATAGATTAGCGTGAGCGTGAGAAATGACGGAGAAATAAATACATCTATGATTTTAACTCTGTTAATGCATCACAGTATCGTATAACAACCTTCAAATGTAAAAAGGCCCTCTAGCGGCAGGCAACTGTTTAGGGGTGATTTATACTGATTGGATGTTGACATTGTTGCATTATTAGGTACTTGTAATCTTCTTGCAGAAAATCCTAGCGTTTCAGTTACTTAAAAGTAATTGCTTACTGGTGGAGATGAGCATTTTATTCTTCGAGACTGAATCCACTGGGTGATGGTGCTGCTATCAGTCAAAATAAATTTGCAAGAATTATGCAGGAGGACCTTCGTGGTCCAATTGGTTTTGTTTGTGTTTCCCGAACAAATGTGCCCGTAGGAACTTTCCATCCCTCTTTAAGGTGTCGCTTTAAGATGAGGTGTAAGCAGTCTAACTATGGGTGAGAGGTTGGTTACACCCTGGATTGGTCACAATTGCATTGCTAGGCATCAATGAAATTATGGAATCTAAATTAATTTGCTCTTGGCTTAAACTGTCAAAACTTTTATGAACAGCAGTTTGACATTACAAGTCATACAAGCTTAAAAATAAGTGAACCACTGTATAATAAAAAAAATGAAAATGGAGTTAGGAAAGCATGGTGAAGGGACAGTAAATTTATTTACCCATTTTCAGCAGTAGAAAAATAATTTTCTTTGATTTGATGACTTCATTATTTTTATATGCAATTAACACCTTTAAGAGCACATCTTGACACTTGCCGTTGCATAAAAATGACAATACAGGGTCATTATTATTTTGTTAGCAAAGGCTCAGTTAATGGCCAGTTGTGGCTCACCTATTATCTGCTGTTGTTCATTTGACATTTGCAAGCTGAACTGTGAATGGTCATTACCTGAGTCTTGAGCACATGTATCATCTTCAGTAAAAAGCAAATGGCACAATGTGTTTTTAAAGGTTCAGTATTAAATATACAGGGAAAGTTACACAATCAATAGACACTGCTAAAAATTGCGAAATAAGGGTACCCTTTTTAAAGGCCAACGCACCTCATATTTTTCATTTTTTCACTGCCATACAGGTGTGACAAAGTCTACAGCAACATATCAAACTTGAGAGAGAAAAAAAAACACAATTCTAATACATGACAGTAATTGTGACATATGTGCAGAGTGAGATGGTAGCTTGTGCTGAAGGGTCATTTTGCTGTTGCTTTGAATAACTTGCCCTGAGCAGCCAGGGTAGAGACATTGTATATTGCTTTTCCATCTGGCAATGAGTTCTATCTTTGGTTTGATGATCACCATCACCTATCATCGTCACTCCAAACCGGATACACTTGTGCTGTGTTTTCTCCCACTAAATAAGAACTAAAATATCTGTGGAGTCAATCCTTGTGATGCTCATTGAGCTTCTAGTGTCGCGAAAAATGCTTTGGTCTTACATCATGTTGTGTATGAAGTAGGGGACGTAGGGCCTGACCGATTCATCGGCAGGTGAGTTGAATTGGCCAATTTTGCCTATCACCAGCTGGCTTCGGCCAGTAGGCGGGGGACACCCTGAACTGGTTGCCAGCCAATTGCAGTAAAACCATCCTTACACATATCCTTGCACATACACACACACATATACATACATATATATATATATATATATATATATATATATATATATATATATATATATATATATATATATATATATATATATTTTTATATATATATATATATTTTTTTTTTTTTTCTGAGATAATTCTGTCTAACTGTCATTCAAAACAAATGAAATCTTAAATTTTACAATCAATGAGACTGTGAACAATGCAAGGAAGGAGTGCAAAGAATCAACTTGGCTCGACTTGATACACACCCTAAAGTCTCAGTTAAAAAATATAAAATAAATCTACAGCAAACGAAAATGTGTTAAATATGACACCCATTCAACACTTAGTAAGAAAAACACATATACCAACAACTATTAATGTCATTACAACTTCATTAATTGTGCCACGCAATGCATTCTGTGAACGGAAAACCACCTTTTTTTTTCTTTCAACAATACATTTATGATTGACACCGTCTAATCACAGGAAATAGTTACCAGGCTGGCCCGTGAATAGTGACAATAATTGACCAATCAGTGGTTCTCATGTATATTTTGCCAAGCCTCCCCTTAGAAAGAGAAAACGTTTTGCACTCCCCACTCAGAACGCTGACAATCAGATTATTATCTATAAATATTGTATGAGTATACCTAACCTGTATTCTATTTAATGTTAACAAAAAACGCAACATAAACTTTCAACAACTGTTTATTTTTTTACAGCGTTTAATACGGGTGACAGCTTAGTCTGAAACAGAAAAAAAAATAACTAAGCGCATCAAAGTGCCTGAAACCTAAAGAAAAAAAAAAAAAGAAAATTCTTATTTTATTGCAGTTTAACACACTTCAAATGACAAAAAAAAAAGCCTTTTTCCTGGGGTAATCCATGCCCGCTCCACTATTTGAGAAGCACTGACCTATTGGAATGCATTGGGAGGATACAACAACTTTTTTATTCATTACCACGTTTTAAAATTTTGGCTGATTAATCGGTAATCAGTATAATTTTCTGCCGAAAATCAGCTTTACGATCGGCCTGAAAAAAAATCCATATCGGTTGGGCCATGGTATTGAGTTTTTACCTTTAGAAGCATTTTTTTTTTCCAGAAAGCTATGTTGAAATTATTAATCGTATAACTTTCGTAAGTTTTGAAATCAGCGGTTTTGCTTTTAGAGGAAACACAAGCATAATGCTTGTTTTCCCATTTTGACACAACGTATTGTAAATTATTTAATGGTGCCGGCAAATGTAGACACGGTGAAGGTATAAGGCTGCTGCTGTATTGACATGTTTTTCCTTTTGCAGATAACCTGCTTGGGCGGACAGACCTCTTTTGATCAACCAGCCATCAGCCAGTGTGTCACCATATGGCATCTTTTCACTTTGTTAGAGAGGATGCGGGGTGAAAAGCCTAAAGCGAGCCTTGCAGTTACCAGCCAAAACCATGTTGGCATGAACATGAAGATTAAGGCTGCAATCTCAACTCATGTGAAACCGTGCATTCCCTAACTGGCATCAGGAGGAGCTCTTGCATGATCGCAAACAATTTTTGTGTGTGAAGGACTGTTAGTTGGCATTCCAGAGCCATGGCAGAGAGGACCCTGAAACAAATGAGGTTATTTTTACACAAACAGCCCAGACAGTGATAATATATATATGTATTTTTTGCTACCAGGAAATAAGCGTTAACCATTTTTAAATGGTTACTGAACAAATATTGTGTTTGGATTTGTCTATCATACAATGACACCCTTAATAGTCTGTCTCTTCTCTGTCACAGCCAGCTCAGTATACTTACTGCTCAATCAAAACGTCCTATAAATAAATTTAGCAACCCACATAAACGAGTGTTCCCACAATGGTTTTACAAAAGCGTCACAGTGCCCATTTGATTTGGGTCGGGCTGCTCATTTGTGGCTATGTAGAATTTGGCACTTGTCTAGAGTTTACAGGTGCACAGGGACAGTGGGCTCGGTTCCCAGTTTGGAACGCGTGCTGCGAAAGTGAAATGAGTTTCAACATGAAAACAAAGAGCTCCCACGGGCTGCTGGTTTACTTTGACGACGAGGGATTTTGTGACTTTTTGGAACTCCTCTTACTGAACGGAAAACTCAGCCTTCGTTTTTCCATCTTCTGCGCCGAGCCCGCCTCTCTGATATCTGACATGGCGGTGAATGACAGCCAGTGGCACGCTGTCACCATAAGGAGAAACTTTAAGAACACAACCCTGATGGTGGACAATGAGATCAAATGGGTGGAGGTGAAGTCCAAAAGGCGGGATATGACCGTCTTCAGTCATTTGTTTGTAGGTGGAATCCCACCGGAGTTGCGATCGGTGGCGTTGCGACTCACGTCCGCTGCCGTCAGGGATGAGCCGCCTTTCACTGGTTGGATAACGGACATAAAGGTCAACAACACAGCATCTGTCATGGTGGACAATGAAGGGGTCGTAAAGGACCTGTGCGGTGCAGCTAACATGTGCTTAAATGGCGGCGTGTGCAGTTTAATCAACAACAAACCTACCTGTGACTGTTCTCAGACTGGATTCCAAGGAACGGATTGCAGTGAAGGTAAGACATCTGCACCCAGTTTGTCTGTACAAAATGTCTCCAGTAAAAAGCCCAATTCAAAACACTGATTTTTGGAAATTCAAAGGCCTCCAGCATGAACATACTTTCAAAAATGAAACATTCACTTTCTGTATTTAGTGAAGGCCATTTGTTTGTTCGAGTAATGGGATGTGAGCCATTGATCTGCTGTTGTTTGGAATGAGTGGATCTCCTGCTAGGCCTCATTAGGAAAACATGCAGGTGCTCTACATCCCCAAAGGCCTTCTTCCATTCCTATCCTGCAGGTCTGCGGGGATAGGTTGACCTATGAAATGATGCCTCCGGTGGCTTGCCACAGAAACAAAAATCGTAAATTTGATCAAGTAGTAGAATTGTAGGTTGCTTACTTATTAAAACAAATCATGTAAGGAACATAGAATAACACAAAATGATTGAGCAAGACTGCCATGATATTGTCAACGGAATGTCTACAATAACTCGTCTATCATGTCTAATATGTGCAGTTGTTTTGTCGGGTACTACGTTTGACACCTACGTTTGACACCTACGTTATTGCCAAAACATAGATTCCAGTCCAAAAGAGCAGAATGCCTAAATAGATCTGTTATCAATCTATTTACCTTATAAAACCTGCACAGACCAAACGTGCATTGTAACTAACCTGATGTTGTGCAGTGTTTATGGATAGTAGGAAGCAGATTGCTCTGTAAATTAAAGCCCTCAAAATCACTGGGCACATTTGAGTGGTTTTATTCTAGACATGGTTTCCTAATAGTCTTATTTAATGTTGGGATGTTAATTTTCTTGTAGGCTCATTTGAGCATGTAATATTTTCTTAACAATGAGCTCATTAGGTCAGGTTTGATTGACCTGTAACTGCAGCCAAAGTTGCTCTCACCGGATTGCCAATCGCTAGTGAGCCATATACATTTAATTAAAATGCAGTCTGCATGTTTGAGTTCCTGCTGGATTCAAATCTCTGTGATAGGGCTACAACAACATGAATGAACTTTTGTATATTGGCATTATAAATTCTTAGGGCTCAAATTCATCAACTGGCTTTATAGTCGAGAGTGGAGCTGAGCCAGTTTGTTTCAAATTTTTAGACATACTGATTTTACGTCCTGCATGTTATATAATCTATTTTTTAACAATATGTACTTTTTACTGTTAGTAGTTTACAATTAGAGACACAATTAGAACATTAGGATCAATTTTGACCTAGTTTGGTGGTAAGGTTAAATTCTAATTTCGATTGATTACATAGATAAATCAATATCGTGTATTAATGTAGCAAAACTAAAATGTAGATACAGCAAGAA
This sequence comes from Hippichthys cyanospilos, assembly GCF_059441005.1. Classification (NCBI taxonomy): domain Eukaryota; kingdom Metazoa; phylum Chordata; class Actinopteri; order Syngnathiformes; family Syngnathidae; genus Hippichthys; species Hippichthys cyanospilos. The sequence continues at coordinate 16,433,992 of NC_142376.1, read as the reverse complement.
TTTTGCTTAATTTTTGTTTCCCTCTAACAGTTCAAAACTGAAAATATGCCATTTATGATGGTGGTAGTCAGAAAAAAAATCAATTTTCAGTGAAATATGTACTGTCTCTCTTTGTGTCTTATTGTATTTCATTCAAAAGAGGAAACAAAAGAAATAAGTAAACAACAATTACACATTTGGTAAGGAGTGATTTGGGTGTTTTAAACCATGAAAAAACAAAACATTGTTTGTGTGTTAGCGGGTCCAAATTTGAGCAAATATTTTCCCCAGGTAACAAAAAAAAAACTAATCAGGTGAAGTGTGGCTGTTGACGCTCACATTAAAAAAATATATTTTCAAATTGCCATCATTGAACTGTATGCAAGGACTTGCGGTGTTAAAATATTTAAATGTAAGTCTAGTTAAAAGATTTATATTTACACTTATATGTTCAACGCACCCACACAAGTCTCAACATGGCATTCTGATGAATAACACTTTTTTGAAATGTAAAACACTAAGTAAAACTTTTTTATCGATCTTAGGTGTCAGCCATTTTGCCACTTGCTGTCGAAAGAAAATGACACCACAGTTGAACAGGCAATGAACAAGGGAATCGACTGTTCACATACAAATTAAAAAGTATATTTTCCATAAGGTAACTGAATGTAACGTTACATTTTACACTACATGATGTTATTATTTAAAACATATACTAAAGAAAGTCAATGGTGGCAGACCAGAATAGGACGCCTATAAGATCACTGTCAAAAAGATGTATGCGTGTTTCACCATTCGTATGAGTACAACTCTCGCGAGATGTGATTTCACATCTTTACAAGAATCTGCGCTTTGGATTTGTGAGTCTAATCCTTTGCATGCATGGATCTGAGCCTTTGGGTTTGAATTGAATATGCAAATTGAGATGACGTCACGCCAAGCTACTAGGCAAAGTCAGTCGATCTGTGAGTCATTCGCGCCACATATGTGTAGAGCAGAAAAAAATGGCTGAATTGAACGCGAACGGAAGCTTTCAATGGCTCATCAGGCTTCAATCTTAAGGATAATGCTCAAATGAAGATTTTGTGGGCCATTTAGGGCCAATATTTTTGGATAATGACGTCATTTTGGGAAGCTTCCGTAACAGCTAATCACCTCTGCTGGCAGAACCAAGCACTGCGCTTGATTTGGAAAAAGCCCTCGATGAACACACGAACGCTGAAGTAGAACCCTATTACAAAATAAAGATTAATTAATTACAAATGAATATTTAAAAAAATATGTATTTACTTATTTATTGTTGTGCTTACGTGTCAGTTAGCCTCTTACCATTTTATAATTTAAATAAATGATTTTCAAACAATATATGGGTTTGGAGTTACATGTCATAAGCCTGTCAGTCCAATTTCATATAACAATTTCCGAATAAATAGGCCATACACTTTGCAAACAATCAGCTGTTAATGTATGGAGTAAGATCGCTGTCAACAAAATGTATCCTCGTTAACTAATGCCGGCGCGGATGATTTGCAGATGAACTGATTTTGCCTGGTAGCTTGGCGCGACGTCATCGCAATTTGCATATTCAACTCAAACCCAAAGGCTCAGATCCATGCATGCAAAGGATAAGAATAACGGATCCAAAGGAGAGATTCACGCAAAGACGTGAAGTCGAGTCTCGCGAGAGCCGTACTCATACGACTGGTGAAACACGGCTACGAATGGTGAAACACGCATAGGTCTTTTTGATAGTGATCTTACTCCATACACGTCCCCCTTTCATGCGGAGGCTGTGGGTTTTCTCCTGGCTCTGGCCTTTCTTTGTGAAATTTGCATGTTCTACCTGTGCCCGTGTGGGGTCTCTCCGGGCACTCCGGTTTCCTCGTTCATTCCGAAAACATACATAGAAGGTATTTGGGGCATTCTAAATTGTTCCGTAGGTGTGTGTGAATGCAATGGCTGCCCGTCTTTGTGTGCCCTGCGCTTGGCGGGCAAATAGTTGAGGGTGTCCCCCATCTGCAGCCCAAAGGCAGCTGGGATAGGCTCCAGCACGCCCACGACTCTCTTGATAAGCCGTTAAGATAATGGAAGGATGTATGGATGGATGGATGTACTTTCAAATTCATTGGACTCATTGGACGAGGGCTCGTGTTTCGAAGCAAATATTGAACAATAGATGCTTGCCATTTTGTCATTCAGTTAGATTCAGCAGCCAAATTGAAAGACATCTTATTTTTTGCTTTGCACGTCCAAATATGTCAGTGTAGTAAACTAAAGTTGTCCTCCATCCATTTCGCATGTTAGCTAATGCAAGCACACAGATTCAACCTTAAAATACCTTGAAATTTAGACATTACCTGTCCATTAAATCATTTCAAAGCTGCTCTATTACTTTGATCAGATGAAAGGATTACTGGCTTTGCTACAACAACTGTCATCTCTCCCCTGCTCAATCACAAGCCGGCACATTGCATGACTACGCCCGCACAAATCCCTTTGATCGGTTAGAACAATTATTTAAATGCATTGTTTTATAGCTATCGCTTAGTTCCACAGAATCTCTGCTCCCGTTTCTCATTAGAGAAATAACATAGACACATTGCCATATTTTCATCCTGATAAGATGAAATGACATTCATTTCATTGCACATTAGCTCAACATAAATCAGCCCTGGTTTAAAAAAAAAAAAAAAAAAAAAAAAGCTCAACTAAGAAGATGCAGCTCTTTATTTGGTTCATTATGTGATTCATGGGCAGGGTTTGACTTATGTCGGAGCCAGTGGAGACTGCCTTGAACAGTAAAGGCATACATATGTGTGTAGTGACCAGGTCATATTTCACAGTCTCAACCAACCTTTACTTCCAATAAAGGAAATGTCATCAATCAACTTGTGCACTGGGGCTGGAGTTAAAGCTATATATTTTCACAATAGTCACTTCCTTGCCTCATGAGGTCGACTGTCTGTCTGTGGTTGTTATTGCAGTACTCCTAGGCTACATTGTGCAATGTTTTTATGCGGGCGTTTCCTCAGTTTTGGGAATGGAGAATGAAGCAAATTTTTCTGATAGCAATTGAAGTCAGTAGCACCTATTTTTCCAGGTGTTATCTCAGTGGAATTTCATGTTGGTTTGGTGTTTTTAAGTGACATATTGGATCAGCGAGGTGGCATAGAAGCCAAATATAGATGTATACAGTGAACCCTTGTTTATCTTATCATGAGGGTTACGTTCCAAAAATAACCTGCGACAGGCAAGTTTGTGAAGTAGTCAGCTTTAGTTTGGACAATTATTATATGTGGGTACCAGAATTTTTAAAATATGTGAATGTATTTGTACTTTTGTACTCTTTTGAGATTATTAGACTCCAAGTATTTACTTAAATTTTTATTGATTAAAACTCACCGTATTTTCCGGACTATAAGGTGCACTGGTATATAAGCCACAGCAGCAAAATATGAGCAAAAAAAAATGATTTTCGTCATGGATAAGCCGCACTGGACTATAAGCGGCAGGTGATAACATCAGATCTCTATGCAAAATATGATATATGAAGTTTAGCATTTTTTTAGTTATTTAATTTTTTTGTAATTGTCTGCCAACACCAACATCCTCTCTTTAACAGACTGCACATGCCTGCATGCCATATGAGTTATATTTATAGAAAATGGATGGATGGATGGATATCTGTTAATTAAAAAGCAGTTCAAAATCAATACTTCAATAGCATCTTTTTTGTCTCCCTTTGTTTGACAGTTTATTTTAGTGAACATAATAACACATTCTACATAATTCATATACAATCATAAATACATAAATAAAATCACATACGTATACTGTGCACTGTATATAAAATCACAAATTTACCCAACATTTTATACATTCTCTTATTACATTTAGACATATATATATATATATATATATATATATATATATATATATATATATATATATATATATATATATATATATATATATATATATATATATAGTTTTAACTCTTTTTCAGCACAGCCCTTGATTCACATCTTTTGATAGTTGTTCCATAAACATTCTGCATTCTAATTTATTATAATAGCACTCTTCTGACATCTGCCAAACATTCTCGTCCGTCTTCAATTTATACACTCCTCTCGCCGCGCGCACGTGCCTCATTCAGTCCTCTCTCACTTGTATGCTACACACAGCTTTGTCACATAAAGAAATGGTACGTGCAGCACTACTGTAATTTACATTCAGCTAATATGCCAGAAAAGAGGTTCTCACTTGACTTGTAGAGACGTTAGGTTGAGGCTCAGTTGGAGACTGCTTCTAGAGGTGTACTCAACCAGACTGACGACAGCGTAGGCAATACTGGCGAGACAATCAGTCAATCAGCTCATAGGTACTCCTACAAGACGTGTGATTGGCTCCCGGCTCAGGAGTGGATTACACCTGCTGTCCTCATTGTCGCGCCGGGAGCCAATCATGTGTCTTGTAGGAATACCCGTGCCATGTGCTGGTACAGTTAACTCGTTTGTTTGGCATGCAGGAAAACCTTCAAGCTTCTTTCTGCGATATCTTTTTTTAAATAAAAAAAAAAAAGAAAAAAAAAACTAAGCAATGAAGGTGCCAAAAATGAAGCGCAAAGCGGGGGTCGGTTCACTCTTCACTCTATTACTGTCGGGCTATTACAATATTTTAACTTTAATCGCAAAATATTCTATAATGAATTGTGATTAATCAAATTTTCTACATCTACCTTTACTATTTTATATGAAACTTGTAACAACTGCAACCCTTATTTGATGAACTGACAATCATTTCTGATCAACCAAATCAACATTTTTGTTTGTTGATTCATCATTTGGAGACCTTTCGGCTGGTTTAATTTAAAATATTCTCTTTTTTCGGTAGGCATTTATGTACGAGTAATTCTTGTCGTTTTGTAGAATCCAAATAAAACATTGGCAAACATATAATTTTACTTTGTAAAATAAAAAAAAAAAGAAGGCCTTTTTTTTAACGTTATGGACCAAACTAGTGATTGCATTTTTGTTTACTACACCTATTGCAATTGCTCTTTTCTGCTTTTAGATATAGTTTTGGACATTGATTTAATTTTTAAATAAAAATGTTCATTTCTTTTTAAAACCAATTCATTGATTATTTGAAATAATAATCAACAGATTAATGGATTATTAAAATATTAATTTGTTGCACCCTTAAGACAAATATTTGCTTGAATTAAAGATTGAAATTAACAACGAAGGATACAAAGTTGTCCTGAGCCTTAATTACTTTACGCATCAGGTGACATGATACGACTGTATGTCACATCATTTACATGCTTTATATGAGCCTGCCTTCAAAATCCTGCCTAAACACCAGAAACACAACCTTCGTGTTTAGTCATCCAGTGGCAAAAGCAACTGCATGGCTTGGTGGAAATGTAGCTATTATTAGTAACCTAACCTAGTATCAGAAGTACAGTACTACTAAACCTGTCAACTGACCTTGGCGCCAAAGAGGTGGCCTCTCCACTAAGTCGTTTGCAATATTCTGGTAGTGACTCATGCAATCCTTCACACTCAACTTCACAAATGGAAGTGCTCCTCATCTTACAGGAAGTTGCATTTTTCATTTGAAAAAGTGCTTCCTACACCTCGCGTCGATCACTGCACGAGTGCAATCCATATCTGGGAAAATGTCATTTCCTAGAAGACCAACTGTGATTTGACTTGGACAAAAGCAGATTAATAGTCTGTTACTCCCTCCGGGTCTAAAGACAGATATTGGGTTCAAAAGATTATAGGGACAGTTTTTCCTGCGGGATTTTGACCTTGTTTAAATACAACTATTAAGTGCCTGATGACTCAAAACGTATGTAGGCTATACAATTGTTTGACAATTATTTTTTGACCTTATTTTTCTTCTTCTGGGTACAGAGCACATAACCACGACATAGCCGTAACTAAACTACACATTTTCTTATTGAGGCTCTGACAGCACATAATTTGAAGACTGTATTTAATTGGTTTAAATGATTGACTCCACTCATGTGTCTTGATGAGTACATTTTATGTGACACAATTTGGAATGGGTAAAAGTAATGGTCACCTATTTTACTCGTATTATTTTGCATTTTCAACGTGTCTGTTATAATTTTAGAAATGCAGAAATTATGAAGTCCTCAATTACAAAATGTGTAGCTAACATCACAATAAAACATTGTTGTTGTTGAATTGACTATAGAAAATATTGAAATTATTCTAGAAATTCAAGCAATTGCGGTGTGTAAATACTATTTCTGAAAATGAATAATTTATTCTATACTTCGGTCTGAACAAGTTGTGAGAATAAACGACCCCATCCTCATTGTCTTTTTATGTGGAATGCATTTTGTGTCACACTTCTGAGAGCTTTTGCAGCTTATCTCATATTACATCAGATTTGTGCTTGTTGATTTTAACAGTGCGAGAAATCAAAAACATAGTGTAAAGTTTTGCCTCTCCATGTGTTTGTATTTACTGTATA